>NC_142800.1:43623314-43923314 GCF_049724085.1 Artemia sp. Qi Xiang Cuo | reverse complement strand
GATAAAACTCCACCTTGCCTTAAACCACTTTTCACTTTAATAATAGTAGCTGGTGCTGATTTCAGCCGAAGAAAAGAATTAGAGTACTCTAACGAAGAAGCATTATAACCGATAGATTGACACCGCAACCATGAAGAGGAGAAAAAAAGCTGACTATGACATACACCATCTAAAGCTTTTGATAGATCTAAAGCACAAAGATGGACACTCTTTCCAGTAGAAGAGTTCTCAAGGAGTAAAGAAGATAATAACCGATGTGCATTTTGACAGCCTACTCTGGGCTTAAATCCAAACTGGTTATCTCCCTCAAGGATTCGACTTGTGGCCGTGGGTTTTAGTTTCGTTGAGAAGTCCTAAGGAAAGGGATAAAGAGAAATTCATACACCATAAGTATGTTAAAAACTTAGAAAAAAACCGCAAATCCATTTTTTTTTTTTAATGACTTCCATATTAACTTCTGCAATTTTTGGCAGTAGCAGTCCCCAAATTAGAAATATGAAGAAAAAATATGGGTGAAAAATCATCAAAATTAAGCTAAAAACATGGCTAGAAAATGTTTAAGAAGGTTTATCTCCTTTGAAATCATATTTGGCTTTGGGAACCAAGTTTTTACGGACGAAAGTGTTGCCAAATCCTATGAGTTAGTTTTTATTATCTTCCAAATGTAAAACTACCTCAAATCACCCTTAATAAATAATTGAAGCCCAAACAAACTGAAAATTATAATAGATAGCCTGGTCAAACACAATATAAGCAAAAACTAAACGGAGTAGGGCTGACGACCCCCACGTTTTCTCAAGATCATAGAATATTTTGCACTTCACTAAAATAAAAAAATAAAATAAATGTTGAACGTCAATTTAATATACATATTCTGATATTTATTCCTTAAAGTCTTAATACTTCTTTATTTTTTAAAGTCACACAAGTGAAAACATTTAAAATGTTTTTTTTTTCAGTAAAGTGCAAATTATGTTCTGGCTTTGGGAAGGCATAGGGGATTTTGAGCCTTACTCATGTTAATTTCTGCTCGTTTTGAGTTTGATTCAGTGATTTATTATAATTTCGATTCGTTTTGGATTTAATTCGTTTATTGATGGTGATTTGCGGTACTTTTACCCTTGGAAAGCTATTTGAATTTATTTCTACTCCGTTTCGGCTTAATAAGGCTCTTAACTCTTCTTTGACAAATTTGTTTTGTTGAATTTTTTTTTAAATTAATTTCTGTTCATTTTTTATTTACATAGTCTTTTTCATAGAAAAAATATTTTATATATTTTTTCTATTAGATTACATATTTTTTACTTAGAAGATTATTTGACTTTATTTCTGCTCATTTTTGGTTAATGAGGCTCTTTACTTTTCTTTAAAAAACATGTTCCTCATGTTTCCCATTAACAAATACTATCTGTAAGTAATTAAATAAAAGAACAAGTTTTTTAACTGAAAGTAAGGAGCAACATCAAACCTTAAAACAAACTGAAATTATTACGTATATGAAAGGGTCAGCCTCCTCCTCAATAACTCGCTCTTTACGGTAAAGTCTTTTTTTATAGAATTTTAAAACAAAGCTTATTATTTTAATTAAACGGCCATTATGTTTCAGGAGTCGTTCTTAAAAAATTAGGACAGAAACTCAAAACTTTAGCGTAAAGAGCAAGGAGAGGGGAAACTCCTTTCATATAACGAACAAATAAACTATCAAATGGGGATTAATCCATTTATTTAGACAGTGAAAAAATAGGTACAAAAATCCATATATTTGGATCACACATACAGCGACCGTCTTCAGTAGAAATACTACTGAATAAATATGCTAGTTTCAATTTTATTATTTTAGTATTTCTACGGTCGCTGTATATGTCATCGAAATATCTGGACTTTTGTACCTATTTTTTAACTGTGTAAATAAATGGATTTATCCTCATTTGAAAGTTTATTTGTTCGTCTTAGAACGGCAGTGTGGTCTAAGAAAACAACACCTAATTTAAAGGTGTTATGTCGAAAATACATCCTTTCATATACGTTATAACTTCTGTTCGTTTTAAGTTTTGATGTTGCTACTTGCTTTCAGTTGAAAAAACTAGTTTTTTTAAAGTTAATTTCTGATCGTTTTTTAATAATACCGAGGAATCCGGCTCTCTCTCCATGAAAAAATCCGGTACTTGTGTATTAAACGCCACTTTTACACCACGTTACTTGTGTATTCTAAGCCACGTTTACGATACGTAAAACTCGAGAACAAACCGGTTTCTTCTTTAGTTTCTTCGTTACCTTACAAACAAATTTGGGCTATACATTTGCACATTAAGGCGGGGGGTAAAACATAGTGGGTATGCATGCAAAATCTGTTAGGTACAATTATTCTGCATATTATGAAGTAAAAATTGTTTGAAAATACCCCCCGTGGAAAATACCCCCCACCGGGGAAAATACCCCCCGCGGATAATCCCCCTTGTGGAAAATACACCCTCCAGTAAATATCCCTCCCCCGAAAATACCCCCCGTGTAAGTTGTAAGCAAATGCAGCATCTACGTATATTTAATTTTTCAATGGTGGAAGTTGATCCAACTAAAAAGTATTCATAATTTAAGCAATGAATTAAAGCCTTCAGGAGAAAATTGAGGAAAGATTTTTGCGAGAGTGTGAGGGAATTTTAGTTGAAATCATTCCTAAATATACTTTCAGAAAAGTTTTAATTTCATAATCAAGAAAAGGAATGGTTTTAAAGATTTTGTCCGCAAAGCATTTATGTCGTTCGCTACCTACTAGGTGAAATTTAGAATATAAAATTCAAGTAATGTCTGTATTTTTTCCTTTCTATTTTGGAGTTTATTAGAAATGTGGTGACACAGTGTATCCTGGAAACAAGGATACAAATAGACTTCAAGTGTAAATGTCGGAATCCGATGCTATGAGTTTCATAAATGATTTTTCTTTGTTTCCTATTAATTAAAAGAAATGTTTTCCAAAAACTGAAGTTTTCAAAGAAAAGCAAAGAGCCATATCAAACAGTTTCCGGTAACAAGTTGTTGGTAAAAAGTGACACAGGCTAATGGTAATAGAAACTACAAATTGAGGAGCTTTGATTTAAAAAATATATAGGAGCTTTGATTAAACATATATCAAGCTTAAAGTCACCCATCGGAAGCTACGAGCCTGAGAAAATTTGCCCTATCTTTGGAAAAAGAAGAAGCACCTTTAAATAGCAGTTGATCCTCATGAAAAATACACCATCAAATTCAGCATATCAGAGAAGCCAACAGAAGCGGTTTCAAGGTCCTATCTGCCCAAATGGAGAATTTTGCTTTTTTTTATGAAAGGAAGTTTACGGATGCGTGTTTGTTTGTTTCTTCTTTCAGGAGTGGTCTCATCGAGCCAATATTCCTAGAAATTCTGGTGACGGCTTATCAAACAGAAATTAGAGCCCTAGCGCTTTTTTAAGTAGCCGAAAAGATTGTGCCACAGCAAAGTTGCATTTTCTGCCACATAGTGGCATAAAACTGCAATTTTCACCCAAAGAAGGCCATCTTGCTATTGATTGAAATTTGTGAAATAATCAATAGACTTGAAATTATCTAAAAAATGTAATTTGAAATCATCAACTTCAGAAGCAGTAAAGCCGCGCGGTGATGCTTTCGTTCCTGATAAGTGGCGGCGTCCATACAAAGTCAACAGTTAATACCGTTGACGTTTTAAAGACATTTGTAGACATTTTCTTATAGACATTTGTTTTAAAGCTTCATTTAACTAAGTCGATTCACTGGAGATTTGATCAAATTATGTAAGACGATGCATAATTGTGCATCAGCGTTTGTGGAAGAGGCCGTTGAATCATTATATATTAATGATTACTTGCTCCTTGCTTATTGTCTAAAAATTTTACCTTTGTAGTATACGAGATTAAATTCATAAATTTACTAGTTGAAAAGGTGGAATGTGAGGGTGACATCATGCTAACCATCATTGAATTCTTCTGAAGTGAGAAGGGAGGTGTTACCAGAATATTTGTTTTATGGATTTTAAGCGGTAATATTGGGTTGTGTGTTTGCTTTTACACATTAAACAGTTCGAGGTGAGGAGTTGTAAGTAAAGGGTGACTCTTGCTAATTGTAACCATAGCTCTAAAAATATGAGCTTTGATACCAGTACATAGAATAAAATAATCCGATTTATGGTGGTTCCAAATACACAAAATCCCTCGAGTTTAAAGCTACCCAGCAAAAGTTATGCAGTGTAGAAAACTTGCCCTACTTTTGAAAAAGAAAAAATAGGGGAAAAATCAGTAGCAATATAGCCTACTATAAAAAAGTTTCCTTTATCATTATGACGTCATAATATATCAAATAAACTTCTTTTCAAGCTATTCCCCCAGTATTTCTCTTTGCTTTAATTTGTGTTCTTTTATAGCTCACTAACAATCAGCCATGTTCAATGGCATACACCCTCTGAAAATTTAAATTACGCATTAACGTAATTATTTTGTTATTTTTTAGTTTTCTGTCAGGGGATGACAAATCACTAGTTTCAATTGAATTCAAAAATTCTGGCATGAATTCAGTTACTCCTTCCTGTTTATCCTTCACAGAATCACAGCTTTTATTAGATTTTTTTTCTGGAAGATGACTGACAATCTCATAATTAATTTTACTTACTTCTTTTACTTGACTCGTCAGTAAAAAAAGGAAGAGAGAAAAAAAAAAGAAAAACACGCATCCGTGATCTTTATTCTAGGAAAAAATTCAGAATTTTACATTTTTATAGATAGGAGCTACAAAGATCAACATTAGAAAAATCAGGCAAGTTTCCACACGCTTTTAGCTTTTGACGGTTAGCTTTCAATTTGATGAGTTTTTTGTGGTTGGAGTCAGCACAAAAATAAAATTATTTTGATGCATAAATTGCTATTAAAATATTTTTTTTTACCAATTTCAAATGAAAAAGTGTATCAGTGAATTGTATATTGTATTTCTGGAATCTCAATGGGATAGAAATCTTATCAAAAAAATTATGGATTCCATGGACAGTCCCTTCTCCATGCAAGTGAAAAAATTGGACAAATGCCTTATTCTAGGTCCATAACTCCTTGTGTAACGCTCTCATTCGATGATAATTGACGAGATGAAAATAGGAAGAGATAGTAAAACTCTCAAAAATACATTTAAACTTTGTAAAAAAAAAAAAAAAAATTTTACAAATAAAGATAAAAGTTTGAATATTTTGGTTACATATCTGGAAACCTTTATAAGCTGAAAAAAGAAAAGAAGGGGAAAAAAGATAAAAAATAACTTAAAAAAACGAGCATAAAAAACAAGAAAAAGAACAGAAGTAAAGCAACAAGATAATGCACAAACGCTATACAAAAAAAGATTTCAGGGGTACCAGCCCTCTTCGAATACAAAATAATTTTTGTTAATTTCGAATTAATTCTAACCGTTTTTGCATTAATGTGGTCAATGTTATATCCAAGCTGTAGAAATCAAAATTTGCACACTCTGACCCTTCTTTTACCAAATATCCTTAAATTATTTTATAAATAGGTTAATTTTGACAATGATAATAGAAAATTAACTTTCATACTCTTTGTTCTTACGTAGCAATTGCCACATATTTATTATGTTTTTACTTGACTCCATCCCTGAGGGAGAAATTGACTGACCCTGTGATCAATAAAAAGCAATAAAAAAGAGAATAGGGAAACTTTATCCATTATCTGGCAAGGCTTTCATTAGTTTAACAGCATTCATGGGGACTCTCAATTGTTATGCTGATTATTCTGGAATAATTGAGTTGCACTGTGTAGAGATTTGTTACAATGATGCAGAAAATTATTTGAAACAAGGGCAGTTTGATAATTAAGAGGCATTCAGACACTGAAGAAGTTTGCCGGCGTTCAAGGCATTGAAGGATTTGCTATGCGATGAGCAAAATCATTTATATTACCGTTTATCAGCCAAAATACCCAATACCTTCTAGATTACCCATTTCCAACCTCATTCAATTCATAGACAACTGATTTTCATTTGTCATACTAGAAAGGTTACTTTAAGCACGTCTGAAGCAGTGAACACGAGTCGGATTCACGAGCAGAAAGCAGTGACCTTATAATCTTAGTTTCTTGAGGTGTGTAGGATTTTTGGAGAATTTTTGCTGTAAAGGCTGAATGCTTCTTTACTTGCTCTATGAATTCTGTGGTATTATCCTCTATCTAATTGTCTTCAAATGCTCCCGATACTTAGTGTTAATGAACAAGCCCCTTAATGTCAAAACTTGCTTTACTTGCTACTTGCTTTACTGCTAATTGTCTTCAAATGCTCCCGATACTTAGTGTTAATGAACAAGCCCCTTAATCTCAAAACTTGCTTTACTTGCTACTTGTAAATCTGTGGTATTATCCTCTATCTAGTTGTCTTCAAATGCTCCCGATACATGATGTTAATAAACAAGCCCCTTATTATCAAAACTAGTTTACCTTTTTTTCTCTTCTTTTCGTTGGTTCCTTCTTTTCTAAATGTTTAGAGAAATTATAAAGATATACAAATTCAGTTTTTATGTTATAGTGGCCAGGAGCCAATCATCGACCCTTCAGTGGCCAATATTCCACATATTTGTGAAACGACTTTTACCACATTCCCTCTGAATTTGGAAGTATAAAGCAAGGGAGATGGACCACTAGACTACTCCAAAATGGGACCTCCTGAAAAGTATACCAATAAGTTATGAATTTGTTCACATAATGCTGTTAAGAAAAATTGAATCAACTAGCTTAGGAGGAACCACATTAAATAGCATAATTGGCCGTTTATAAATATGCAACCACATGGGTTCCTAGGTTTAATTTAGCATGTTATTTTATAAGCTTTCTTAAACCACTAAATCCCAAGATTTTCTGATTATTTTTAAATTAGTGTCATCAGATTCCTTGTTCTGGCTATTGAAAATCAGTAACTGTTCTGGAAATTTAGTCAGAATTTTCTCTTAGCAAAATTACTTCCATTCCTTTTTTTCCTCACTTTTTTCTTTCTTCTTACTTTTTCCGAAAGTGGTTATGTCCAATTCCTTGAAATCTTTCTTGATGAGAATCCGTATTACATATTCCATACTAATAAAGGTTAAGATTGCCAGGAATCTTGGCATCTTACGTAAGCTGAAGCACATATTCCCTGGATCTATTATGCGATTTCTTGTCTTTACCTTGATACAATCATATATTTCAAATTGTCCTATCAATTGCATGTCTAGATTACAGTGAAATTTGAGAGCGTCTCTTCATGAGAAAGCCAAACTAGTTATGAGATTTACAAATCCATCTGCTGTTAAACCCATCTTAAATCTCTATTTACTTTATGTTTTTGCATGTGCTTCGTTTACTTTTGCACGATTACATGGGACTCTTCCAATTATATTTCAGCCTCCTACTTGCGTATTTGAAAGCTCTTCATTTTACCTTCGTTGTTTTGATTTTTTGCCACCTAATTGCTGCTTTAAAAATACCAACACACTTCCTGCTGTTGCTCGGGGCTGTAATTCCTTTGGCACATTCGAACGTCGACTGGCTGATTGTTTGAAGATTAATTATAATTTATAAATTGTTAGAGATATTTTTTATCGCATTATTTTTTATTTTTAAAATCTTGGTTGCGTATTTCAAACAGTTCGTGGTAACGAACTGTAACTAAGGAGCGACCCGGCTCAATGGTAACCAAAACTCTAAAAAACAGAATTTTGATACCAATAGATACATCAAAAGAATCAGATTTTAATGCTGATTTAAAACATATAAATTTCATCAAGTTTAGTCTTACCCATCAAAAGTTACGGGCCTGAGAAAATTTGGCTGATTTTCGAAAAAAGGGGGAAAGACCCCCTAAACCATGAAAATCACACCATCATATTCAACGTATAAGAGAACCCTACTGTACAGGTTCCAAGCACCTATCTCCAAAAATGTGGAATTGTGCATTTTTGCCAGAAGAAAGATCACGGATGCGTGTTTATTTGTTTTTTTCATTGTTTTTTTTCCCCAAGGGTGAGCGTATCGACCCAGTGGTCCCAGAATATCGTGAGAGGGCTCATTTCAACGGTAATGAAAATTTCTAGTGCTCTTTTTATGTTACCGAAAAAATGGAGGGCAACTAGGCTCCCTCCCACATTCATTTATTCCCCCGAGTCACCCGATCAAAATTTTGAGATAACCATTTTGTTCAGCATGGTCGAAAATATGATAACTATGTCTTCTAGGATGACTTAATCCCCCGAAGTCCCCCGGGGGAGGGTCGAAAGTTATGAACTTTACCCAATGTTAACATATAGCATTGGTTATTGGGAAGTATACTGACGTTTTCAGGGGGATTTTTCTGGTGAGAGGGGGTGGGGTTATATGGGAGGATCTTTCCATGAAGGAATTTTTCATGAGGGAAGGGACATTGCTATGAAGGGGACGCCGGATTTCCCATCATTATTAAAGAAAAAGATCAGAAATCAAATATAAAAAAACAGTTTTCAACTGAAAGTAAGGAGCAACATCAAAACTTAAAACGAACAGAAAATATTACGTATATGATTGAGTTCATCCCCTAGTCAATACCTTGCTCTTTAAGCCAAAGATTTTTTAGTAGTTTCATAAGAGCTATTTATTCTAATTAACGACCTTTGTCATTAAGGGGTCATTTTTAAAGAATTGGAACGAAATTCGAACTTTAGCTTTAAGAACAAGGTATTGACTAGGAGGCAAACCCCCTAATGTACGTAATAAAAATATACGAATATAGAAGTTCGTTAAGTAAGTTAATTCGTAAGTTACGTATATTTATTACTAATAAAAACGTTCGTAGTTAAAATTAAACAAGTTTCGAGAAAGCCATTTAACCAAAAAAAAGTAAAATTAATATGCAAATTCTGTTTTAATTATTCATGTACGGTGGACCAATATCAAAACCTGCATTAATTAAAAACGTTCAAAAATTAAATTAAAAAACAAGTTTTTTTTAACTGAAAGTAAGGAACGACGTTAAAACTTAAAACGAACAGAAATTATTCCGTATATGAAAGGGGGTGTCCCCTCCTCAACGATTCGCTCTTTACGCTAAAGTTTTTTATTGTTTAAAAAAAAATATGAGTTGTGAGAACTTCAAACTTCAGCGTAAAGAGCGAGGCGTTGAGGAGGGGACAGCCCCTTTCGGATACGGAATAATTTCTATTCGTTTTAAGTTTTAACGTTGTTCCCTTACTTTCAGTTAAAAAAACATTTTTTTTTATTTTTCTTTAAGTGTCTTGTTTTAATAAGTGTATTTATTGTTGTTTTTGTTTTCTAGATGGTCATAGAAATTATATTATGGTTAAGACACCTAATGGATTATTTCCTATTTATTAATTTTAACCTGTAACTTGAATATATATATATATACATATATGTATGTGTATATATATATATATATATATATATATATATATATATATATATATATATATATATATATATATATATATATATATATATATATATATATATATATATATATATATATATATATATATATATATATATATATATATATATATATATATATATATATATATATATATATATATATATATATATATATATATATATATATATATATATATATATATATATATATATATATATATATATATATATGTATATATATATATATATATATATATATATATATATATATATATATATATATATATATATATATATATATATATATATATATATATATTTATATATATATGTATATATCGCCAGGTCTGTGGAATCCAGTTTTGCCTTAATTCAGTTGTGTATTTTGTCTTTTTTGAATCAACTCTCTTCCCTTATTTCTCTTCTTCTTTTTCTTCCTTTTTTTTTTGTTTTGTTTCTTTCCTGAAAATTTTGAATGAAATAGAAATATTTAGCCAAGGAGGCACAAAAGCATACTAAAACACTAACAAGGAGAATAGCATTTGCGTCTCTTGAGTAAGATGTTTCATTTTGTAATCGCAACCGGTAAAGAATAAAGTACAGCAAATTTCTCTCAGATAACATGTTTGTTAATGATACTGTATAAGAATATTTGTGGCAACAGAAAATTACAAATTATCACTAATTAATCATCAAAATCAATAACCTGCTCGTGTCTATCTGCAGTCTTTATTTTCCATGCTCGATGCTCTTCCAATATCTCTCTTCCAGCTTCCATTTACTACTCTGCCTCCATCGAAGCTGCAGTTTCGAAGCTATTGCTTTTTAAAAATACCCATTGTTTTTGCAGCCATTTTTTCATGTTTAAGTCTTAATTTCATAGCTTTGTCTTTACATTGGCTAAAACAGAGAAAGTTTTATCTGCTCACTTATTATTTTGTTTTAAGAAGATATGTTTAAAAAAAATTAAGTCCTGGAGCTAAATTTTATATACAAATCAGAGAACTTCAATTTTCAGAAATCATAGTTTAAAAATGTGCTTTTTCAGTAGGGAAGGAGGTTAATTTTAGGGGAAACTAAGGGTTTTAGCTCAAGGTCATTCGTGCTAAGGTGTATTGTTGTTGGTTGGGCCATTCAATGATTTATAGATGAGTGTGGCACTGGCCCACATAAGATCTAGGTCATTACTATTCATGAAGTTTGCCCAAGTTAATTTATACAAATGTTTATTGTCATTGTCCAGGGACTTCAGTGAACAAATATTAAATCGGAAATCGGTTATTTTGAGGAGTAGCACCGAAACCGTTATGGGGTATATTATTATTATTATTTATTTTTAACCCACACTATACAGAGGTAGCCTACAATACGTGGAGTATCACGGGGAAAAACACAAAAAATGCGACACAAGACAATATATAAATCAAAAATTACCAAATTACAGTGTAACACATAATAATTTAAAAGAAACGAGAGAAAAAAAAAAAAATAAATAACGTGAAAGGAGGGGGAAAAGAGGAAAAAAAACAAAAAAAAACTGACAACTTGCAAAATCTAATAAGCAGGCATTAATATTATAATTATTGGATTTTTAATCACTATTTACAAATCTAAATTGTAGAATGACCAAACAGAGAAAAACAACTAAACAAATAAAAGAAAAATAACTTAGGACTGAAAAAACCTGATAAGGTGATGGTGCGGAGAAAAACGGATACAAGCAGTATTTGAAAGTTTTCTGTGTAGTGCTTCCAGTTTTTCAGTAATATTAGGAACAAGAAATTTATTAATAATTACCCGGTTTTTGGTCCAAGGTGGAAGAAACAACAAAAATTTACAAAATCTAAAATAATTAATCCGGAGTCTTTTTAACTCAGTTTTCTTCAGAAGGAGGAAAATTCCAGAAGCAAAAAGAATTGAATGGTCACACAAAGTTGAGTAGAGCTTGGCTAACGCGAGTTTATTATATTTACCACTATTGGCAACAATCTTAGCATATCCTAATTTAACTTTCATATTAATATCTGAGACTGTGCGCTGGCGCAAGCTCGGAAGACTATTAGTAATAGAAATACCGAGCCATCAAAGAGAATCTACGAGAGGGATAATAAAGCCACTACAGCGAAGGGAAGTACTAGAAATATTATTAAAAGAAAGAAATTTACATTTATCTATATTAAGAGAAAGGCCTATGTCTGAAAAAGAAGAATCAACACGAGAAACCATGTTAGATAAACCAGTTTTAGTACGGCTTATAAGAAGCAGATGATCAGCGTAAGGCAGGTAGGAAACATCAGAAAAACCGGAGAGATAGGTAGCCGAAATCTTTGCCAGAACTCCTGAAATACACAAATTAAAAAGGGTCGGAGATAAAACTCCACCTTGCCTTAAACCTCTTTTCAATTTAATATTAGATGCAGGCAGATATTTCAGCCGAAGAAAAGAATTAGAGTACCAGTACCGAAGAAGCAAAATAACCGATAGATTGACACCGTAACCACGAAGAGCAGAAAAAAGCTGACTAAGACATACACTATCCAAAGTTTTTGATAGATCTAAAGTACAAAAAAATATACTCCTTCCCTTAGAAGAATTTTCAAGGAGCAAAGATGATAATACACGATATGCGTGTTGACAACCTACTCCGGGCTTAAATCCAAACTGGTTATCTCTCTCAAGCATATTATTAGTCACAAAAGGTATTAAAACATGCTCAAGAACTTTACTAAAAGTGCAAGAGACAGAAATAGGTCGGTAAGAAGAGCAAATAAAAGGAGAATTCCCCTTCTTTAAAATTGAAGAGACAGTACCACACAAAAAACTCTCCGGTACACTAGAAGTACAAATACACATCTGGAGAAGTAGGTGTATATGGTTAATAAGGGGGAGCAATCTAATAAAAGGTGAAATCTAGATATACCATCATTATCAACATTATCTGATTTAAGTTTCTTAATTGCTTCAATTACAGATGAAAGAGAAATAGGAACACAGAGACGCTGAGATAGAGGGGTACTAAAAATAGCAGAAAGAGAATGAGAATACAAAGAATGCACACGGTAATTAACATTAGAAAAAATAGACGAGTAATGGTCATGCCTAGCAGATGCAGAAAGACAATCACTATTTGATACATCACTTCTAATCGACTCAGAATTAATAACTTTTCGCCATTCTCTCTTTGACACTGGAAAATCCATACCACGATAACGCATAGACTTAAGATATTTTTTATATTACCTGCGGGTCTTACGCTTAAGGTCAGAAACAATACCACAGGACGGTCTATCACATTCATTCCAAACTTTTAACCAAAACTTAGCTGTATTTTTCAAAGTTTTTAAATTAGGATCTAAAGACCAAATAGGTTTTTGCGTACCACGTCTAACACGTTGCAGCGGCACTGCAACTGCCTCGGCATCTTTTAAACATTTAATTATTTGATTATAATAGCAATCCAGGTCCTTTTTGCAGTTCCCTTGTATAGAGCTCTGAAGCAGATGATAGGGAACTCGTATAGCAGACAGCAGCCTTGTTAGTGTAAACGCATAAAGAGGAACATCAGCTTTCTTCCAATTACTTTTTTCAAACCATTTTTAAGACTGGGGTACTTTGCAGACACCTTGCAGGGTTTAAATTCAGCGTAAGAGTAATTGAGATAGGGAGATGGTCTAAGTCTTGTTCTTCAGCATGTACAAGCACTATTGATGTAATAATACTAGGTGAGCAAATAATGTGGTCAATATTGTTCTTGCTGCCTGAATGGTGAATATAAGAATACGGATGAGTTTTGGGTATAATATGATAAGATGGAAGGCAATCCAACAACAAATCACATCTCACTGATGAGTTATTTATATCTGTATTGAGGTCACCAATGATCATATAATCTAGAGAAATAGAAAGAATTTTTTCCACTAGAAACTTCAACGTGTTACAGGCTTTAGCAAATCTAGCCATCGATCTAGAGGAACGGTCATCATAAGGCAGATAAGAATTAATGAAAACTATAGTGCCCATACGAACAGCCAAAAAAACTCATCCGAGTAAAAAATCACCGGCGAAACCAAATTAGGATTGTGCTTAAAAACACAAGCTAGTCCGCCGGATGGCCGGCCTCTTGTGGCTCTGGCAGTAGTAAAAAACACATCATGATGAAGGCTACGACGCAAAACGTTATGCTAGAGTCTGTATGAAGATGCTCCTGTAAACAAACCAAATCAAAATCATAGTAGAACTCATCAATAACGAAATCCTTATCCTTTGTACCATTAATATTAAACGATATTATTGAAAACTCCAAAGTCATTGCAAAAAGTGGGAGCGCGACATTATTTCCTTAGATATAGGGCAGGACAAGCTATAAGAAGTATGATTTTTACCACAGCTAGCACACTTCGGAGCAACACTACAAGGACTATCCTTAGTAGAAATATGTGGCCCAGCACATCTGGCACATTTCGGGACATTGCTGGTGCAAGCACTTTGAAAGTGATCGTATGATCGGCATTTGAAGCAGCATTTCTTTAAATACGTGAATTCGAAAAAATTCATATCCCACTTTAATTCCTTCTTTGAAATAAGCAGACTGAGTGAAGGAGTCTTCAAATTCCAGCTTGACTGACATAGTCTGGCCCAGTCGATTTGCACTTATTATACTTTGCAGTCTTTTAATAACTGAAAGGTCAACATCAACTGGAAAACCTCTGAGAATCCCAAAAAAGCGCTTGGATCGTGCTTTAACTGTTGCTCCGGTAATAAAGTTCTGAACGGATGTACAAAAATCTTCAGTTGCAGATTTATCAATATTGACATACCATCTGTCTTTAACAGGTTTCACACTACAAACTAATTCATACCCAGCTATTTGATCGAGAACAGATTTGCGTTTAATCGGATCAGACAGATCTGAAGGCACTTTAGAAACAATAACTGTCGTATGAGTGTCAATTGCTGGGGTAGGTTTCAGAAGTTGAGGAAAATTCAACTGATAATTGTCAAGTTTCCCTGACAATTCAACAACCACTTGTTGTAGCTCATTAAACTTAGAGAGTAAAGAAGTATAAGCATTTGCAGGGAGACATGGCACCTCTGTAGGTCGCTTTATCACAAACGTAGGTGCAAAAGTGTCACTACTGTCAAGAGATCTTAACAGAGAAATAATGTCACTAAAATGATTAGAAAGTGCATTGTTCCCCTTATGTACTGGGCAATCCGATTCAGGTGCACTTATTTGCCACAGTAAACTTTTAGCTTCTTTGACTATATTCACGTCAAAAAACTCCATACCATGTCTTTTGATAATATCCTCCTCAATTCCGCTTAGCAAATTGCTTTGAATAAAATTCAGAACAGGAGAATATACAAGTTCAGGCATTTCGTCGGAGCTTTTCATGGCTATCGCACTCACCAACGAATTTCGGAAAAAATGCAAAAATATCCCAATTTCCACCCAAATATTATTGAAATATTAATATGATAGTCTTATTATAGTAGTAGGTTAACTTATACTTTGCTGGCTTATGTTCCCTGGCAGCTTTCCAAGACAGATTAGCAGACTGATTATTGCTATTGTTGTCAATTGAATATGGAATTAGACAAAACCTACCAGACAAGTTTCCGGGCCAACCAGACATGTTTCTGGGCCAAGCAGACAAGTTTTTGAGTCAACTATAAGTTTCTGGGCTTTACGTTCCATGGCACCTTTCCAGAGCATGTACCTATGGATTTGGGGCCTTTACGTTCCTTCCTGTGCTATAGCAAGGCTGGTTTGGTGGGTATAATCTGGTTTGGTGGGTATAGTCTGGTTTGGTGGGTATAGTCTGGTTTAGTTTTTCAAAGAGAGTGAGTATTTGACATTTTTGCAAAAACGGATAAGGAATTCGCAAATTGGACACTATGAACGATATTAATTAATGTTTTTAATAATAGGAGTGTGAATGATTCTAATTATTGATTGTATGAAGGTGGGGAAAAAAAGGATTAAACTGATTAACAGTTAAGGTAACCCCGAAGGGGTTGTTAACTCAGGTAATTTGTTATAAATTTGAAACAACATCAGTCTATGAAAATGACTTACGACGATAGAATGACATTGTGAGTTGACCTAGCTTTACCTCTCCGATGTGTCAATTTTGGAGGGAAAATCAAAAATACTCAGAATCGAAAATAAATGGGATCTGCCTCAAGGGGAAGGCTCAGAGGCCCTTCATTCCCCCATTTGTGAGGGCAGAGGAGGGGGGGGAGACAATTTTGGGGGGAAAAACAAAAATGCTCAGAATCGAAAATAAACGGGATCTGCCTCAAGTGCAAGGCTCAGAGGCCCGTCGTTCCCCCATTTCTGAGGGCAGGGGGGGGGGTCAATTTTGGAGGGAAAACCCAAAATACTCAGAAACGAAAATAAATGGGATCTGCCTCAAGGGCAAGGCTCAGAGGCCCTTCGTTCCCCCATTTCTGAGGGCAGGGGAGGGGGGAGGGTCAATTTTGTAGGGAAAACCAAAAATACTCAGAATCGAAAATAAACGGGATCTGCCTCAAGGAGAAGGCTCAGAGGCCCCTGCTTCCTCCATTTCTGAGGGGAGGGGAGAGGGGGAGTCAATTTTGGAGGGAAAAACAAAAATACTAACAATCGAAAATAAACGGGATCTGCCTCAAGGGGAAGGCTCAGAGGCCCTTCGTTCACCCATTTCTGATGGCAGGGGAGGGGGGAGGGTCAATTTTGGAAGGGAAAACCAAAAACACTCAGAAAGTTCATTTGGAATTTCCTTCATTGAAATGCAAGAGTTGGAATATTTCAGTAGTGTTTTGTTGTGCTTTACCTTGTCATAGTTACATTTTCTTAATTTTTCAGAGTTCATTTTGAATTTCTTTCGTTGAAATGCAAGACTTGGAATATTTCAGTAGTGACTTGTTGTTCTTTACCTTGTCACAGCTACATTCTCATGATTTTTCGAAGTTCATTTTGAATTTCTGTCGTAAAATGCAAGAGTTGGAATATTTCAGTAGTGACTTTTTGCGCTTTACCTTGTCACAGTTACATTCTCTTGATTTTTCGAAGTTCATTTTGAATTTCTCTCTTAAAATGAAAGAGTTGGAATATTTCAGTAGAGTTTTGTTGTGCTTTACCTTGTCACAGTTACATTCTTTTGATTTTCATAGTTCATTTTGAATTTATTTCATTGAAATGCAAGAGTTGGAATATTTCAGTAGTGTTTTGTTGGGCTTTACCTTGTCACAGTTACATTCTCTTAATTTTTCAAAGTTCATTTTGAATTTCTTTCGCGAAGTGCAAGAATTGGAATGTTTCAGTAGTGTCTTGTCGTGGTTTACCTTGTCACAGCTACATTCTCATGATTTTTCAAAGTTCATTTTAAATTTCTGTCGTGAAATGCAAAAGTTGGAATATTTCAGAGGGACTTGTTGTGGTTTACCTTGTCACAGTTACATTCTCTTGATTTTTCGAAGTTCATTTTGAATTTCTGTCTAAAAATGCAAGAGTTGGAATATTTCAGTAGTGACTTGTTGTGCTTTACCTTGTCACAGTTACATTCTTTTGATTTTTCGAAGTTCATTTTGAATTTCTCTCGTAAAATGCAAGAATTGGAATATTTCAGTAGTGTTTTGTTGTGCTTTACCTTGTCACAGTTACATTCTGTTGATTTTCATAGTTCATTTTGAATTTCTTTCATTGAAATGCAAGAGTTGGAATATTTCAGTAGTGTTTTGTTGTGCTTTACCTTGTCACAGTTACATTCTCTTAATTTTTCAAAGTTCATTTTGAATTTCTTTCGCGAAGTGCAAGAATTGGAATATTTCAGTAGTGTCTTGTCGTGGTTTTCCTTGTCACAGCTACATTCTCATGATTTTTCAAAGTTCATTTTGGATTTCGTTCGTTGAAATGCAAGATTTGGAATGTTTCAGTAGTGACTTGTTGTGCTTTATCTTGTCACAGTTACATTCTCTTGATTTTTTGAAGTTCATTTTGAATTTCTGTCGCGAAATGCAAGAGTTGGAATATTTCAGTAGTGTTTTGTTGTGCTTTACCTTGTCACAGTTACATTCTGTTGATTTTTATAGTTCATTTTGGATTTCTTTCATTTAAATGCAAGAGTTGGAATATTTCAGTAGTGACTTGTGCTTTACCTTGTCACAATTACATTCTCATGATTTTTCGAAGTTCATTTTGAATTTCTGTCGTGAAATGCAAGAGTTGGAATATTTCAGTAGTGTTTTGTTGTGCTTTACTTTGTCACAGTTACATTCTGTTGATTTTCATAGTTCATTTTGAATTTCTTTCATTGAAATGCAAGTGTTGGAATATTTCAGTAGTGTTTTGTTGTACTTTACCTTATCACAGTTACATTCTCTTAATTTTTCAAATTTCATTTTGAATTTCTGTCGTGAAATGCAAGAGTTGGAATATTTCAGTAGTGACTTATTGTGCTTTACCTTGTCACAGTTACATTCTCTTGATTTTTCGAAGTTCATTTTGAATTTCTGTCATGAAATGCAAGAGTTGGACTCTGGTTCAAATATGAAACTTTAGTCGTTTTTTGGATCGAAAAATAAAACTATTTCTATAAAATCTGAGCTAAAAAAGGGTTTTTGACCGTAAACTCTAGTTTTTTTTGTAAGAAAATTATGGAAAATACAATTCGTTGGCTCAGAGGTGAAAATTAAGTCCAGTTATGGATCGGAAAATAAACAATCTCTATAAAATCTGAGCTAATAGGGGTTTTTTGCAGTAAACTCTATTTTTTGTACGAAAATTATGGAAAATACAATTCTCTGGTGCAAATCTGAAACCTTAGTCTATTTTTGGATCGAAAAATAAACTATTTCTGTAAAATCTGAGCTAATAGGGGTTTTTGACCGTAAACTCTAGTTTGTTTTTTTTTGTAAGAAAATTATGGAAAATACAATTCGTTGGCTCATAGGTGAAAATTAAGTCCAGTTATGGATCGAAAAATAAACTATTTCTGTAAAATCTGAGCTAATAAGGGTTTTGGCCCGTAAACTCTAGTTTTTTGTGAGAAAATTATGGAAAATACAATTCTCTGGCTCAAATCTGAAACTTAATTCTATTTTTGGATCGAAAAATAAACTATTTCTGTAAAATCTGAGCTAATAATGGTTTTTGACCGTAAATTCTAGTTTTTTGTAAGAAAATTATGGAAATACAATTGTCTGGTTGAAATCTGAAACTCTAGTCTATTTTTGGATCGAAAAATAAAACTATTTCTATAAAATCCGAGCTAAAAAGGGTTTTTGACCGTAAACTCTAGTTTTTTGTAAGAAAATTATGGAAAATACAAATCTCTGGTTCAAATCTGAAACTTAAGTCTATTTTTGGATCGAAAAATAAAACTATTTCCGTAAAACCTGAGCTAAAAAAAGGTTTTTGACCGTAAACTCTAGTTTTTTGTAAGAAAATTACGGAAAATACAATTCTCTGGTTCAAATCTGAAACTTAAGTCTATTTTTGGATCGAAAAATAAAATCATTTCTATAAAATCTGAGTTAAAAGGGTTTTAGACCGTAAACTCTAGTTTTTTGTAAGAAAATTATGGAAAATACAATTCATTGGCTCATAGGTGAAAATCAAGTCCAGTAATGGATAGAAAAATAAAGTATTTCTGTAAAATCTGAGCTAATAAGGGTTTTTGGCCGTAAACTCTAGTTTTTTATAAGAAAATTATGAAAAAAACAATTCTCTGGTTCAAATATGAAACTTAAGTCTATTTTTGGATCGAAAAATAAAACTATTTCTTTAAAATCTGAGCTAATAAGGGTTTTTGACCGTAAATTCTAGTTTTTTGTAAAAAAATTTATGGAAAATACAATTCTCTGGTTCAAATGTGAAACTTAAGTCCAGTTTTGGATACTCATAATGATGAGGACTGATGATTCTAATTCAATATTTTTTCCATAAAAACAGACTATTTTTTTTTTAAACTTCGAAATTATTCAACTTTATTTATTTTTTTATCTTTTTTTTGTACGTATCTTAAAATGACAAAATATGCCTACGGCTGTAACAATTGTACTCTATTATTGGTCAGAGATACGATGTGGCTTTCCCATTGGTATTCTATGATCCGGTTATTTACACTACCTAGTCTATTGCATGTATTAAATCAGTTTTTTTTACGCAGTGGAACGATAAACACATAAGTCATATCTTTAAAAAAAAGTGAAGATGCAGCATTTTAATAAAGTTTGTTCACATGACAATGTTATTGTAGCATTCAATGCCGACAAGGAGAAGTATTTAAACTATGAAACAAGTACAAGTGGTAGCACTATTGGACATGTATGCATTCATTGTCATGACAGTAAGGAATTAAATTTCTTTGGAATAGCAAAAAAATTCAACTCTTATGTTGGTAGTTATGCGAGATTGAGATCTCCAGAGATGATTGTACTCAAAGAGAATGCCAACATAAAAATTATTGTTGATGATAGAGGACAGCTCCTTGCTACTGTTGCAGGTAACACATTACCTACTGATACATCCAATCGTCAGCTTTCGGGTATTAGCATTAAAGGGAAGGTCTATAAAAGAAAAGCCTACTTTTCTAGTAATATCGTAAACCATATCTTGTCTACGTGCCGAAACTGTTACCTATGTAAAAATAAAGTGATAATAGACAGTGAAATTGCCAGAAAAATAAAAAGGGCATTGTCAGAAAATATCACTATGGAATATAAAGATGAATCGATGAAAAACAAAGCATCAGCAAACGTTACTGCCATTGATCAAACAGTCAATGAACCAAATAATACCAAAGACGAAAAGCATATTGATCCTGTTGATGAGACACCAGTAAAAATTGTGTATGACTCAAAATGGAATAATGATTATTCTACTGATTACGAACTAAGAGAAGATAATAGCTACAATATCAAGAGAGAACATGGTGAACTATTTTATGGAACAGATTCAAAATGTCCAAAGTTAATCATTGATATTAATAATGTATCATAATATATTTTTGTATTAATATTCTACATAGCATTATCTCATTAAAAATATATTATGCATTACCATGTTATGTGTTCATTATTTTTAGAGTAAGCTAGCATATCAAACGTTTAGAATGTCTATTAAAACATCGGAGATGTAAGAAAAGGAATTTGCATACATCTATTGTCAGACACATGGGATAGCATTGACAAAATCTAGTCTATCAGAATGAATAAATTCTTAATCAAAATCCGTTGTTGGATATATTATTATGTCATTATGAACATTTTTTAATTAAGTAGGTAATTAAATAATTAAGTAGGTATGTAAGTAACAAATTCTTTCTTTGATTCACCTCTTTTATGAACAATACAGGAATTTAAGTCATTAAATTATGAAAAAAAAAATTTAACAAATTCCTTATTAACATTCTTTATCGATTGAACTGGCTTCCTAGACATTCAATACAACAATTTCACAAAATCTAAGTATCAGATTGATTAAATTCTATATCAACATCCATTTCTCGGATACATGGGGATGAAATTGACAAAATCTAAGTGTTAGAGTGAATAGATTTTATTTATCAACATATTTTGTCAGATACATCGAATAAAATTGACAGAATCTAAGTGTCAGAGTGAATAACTTATTTCTTATCAACATCTTTTATCAGTTACAACAATTATAAATAACAAAATCTAAATATCAGAGTGAATAAATGCTTTTTCAGCATCCTTTGTTGGATTTGTTGAATTTATTTCATTTTTTAAGTTTAATTTAGGCGAGCTTACGTGCGCGCACGTAAACTTGCCTAAATTAACCTTAAAAATGAAATAAAGCTATGTCGACTTTGCATATTTTATTCAACATATCCAACAAAGGATGCTGAAAAAGCATTTATTCACTCTGATATTTAGATTTACACAATTGATTTTATAGAAATAGTTTTATTTTTCGATCCAAAAAACGACTAAAGTTTCAGATTTGAACCAGAATCCAACTCTTGCATTTCATGACAGAAATTCAAAATGAAATTCGAAAAATCAAGAGAATGTAACTTTGACAAGGTAAAGCACAACAAGTCACTACTGAAATATTCCAACTCTTGCCTTTCACGACAGAAATTCAAAATGAAATTTGAAAAATTAAGAGAATGTAACTGTGATAAGGTAAAGCACAACAAAACACTACTGAAATATTCCAACTCTTGCATTTCAATGAAAGAAATTCAAAATGAACAATGAAAATCAACAGAATGTAACTGTGACAAGGTAAAGCACAACAAAACACTACTGAAATATTCTAACTCTTGCATTTCACGACAGAAATTCAAAATGAACTTCGAAAAATCATGAGAATGTAACTGTGACAAGGTAAAGCACAACAAGTCACTACTGAAATATTCCAACTCTTGCATTTCAATGAAAGAAATACAAAATGAACTATGAAAATCAACAGAATGTAACTGTGACACGGTAAAGCACAACAAAACACTACTGAAATATTCCAACTCTTGCATTTCATGACAGAAATTCAAAATGAACTTAAAAAAATCAAGAGAATGTAACTGTGACAAGGTAAAGCACAACAATTCACTACTGAAATATTCCAACTTTTGCATTTCAACAAACGAAATCCAAAATGAACTACGAAAAATCATGAGAATGTAGCTGTGACAAGGTAAACCACGACAAGACACTACTGAAATATTCCAATTCTTGCATTTTGCGAAAGAAATTCAAAATGAACTTTGAAAGATTAAGAGAATGTAACTGTTACAATGTAAAGCACAACAAAACACTACTGAAATATTCCAACTCTTGCATTTCAATGAAAGAAATTCAAAATGATCTATTAAAATCAACAGAACTTAACTGTGACAAGGTAAAGCACAACAAAACAATACTGAAATATTCCAACTCTTGCATTTTACGAGAAAAATTCAAAATGAACTTCGAAAAATCATGAGAATGTAACTGTGACAAGGTAAAGCACAACAAGTCACTAATGAAATATTCTAACTCTTGCAATTAACGACAGAAATTAAAAATGAACTTAGAAAAATCAAGAGAATGTAACTGTGACAAGGTAAAGCACAACAAGTCACTACTGATATATTCCAACTCTTGCATTTCACGACAGAAATTCAAAATGAACTTTGAAAAATCATGAGAATGTAGCTGTGACAAGGTAAACCACAACAAGACACTACTGAAATATTCCAATTCTTGCATTTCACGAAAGAAATTCAAAATGGACTTTGAAAAATTAAGAGAATGTAACTGTGACAAGGTAAAGCACAACAAAACACTAGTGAAATATTCCAACTCTTGCATTTCAATGAAAGAAATTCAAAATGAACTATGAAAATCAATAGAATGTAACTGTGACAAGGTAAAGCACAACAAAACACTACTGAAATATTCCAACTCTTGCATTTCACGAAAGAAATTCAAAATGAGCTTCGAAAAATCAAGAGAATGTAACTGTGACAAGGTAAAGCACAACAAGTCACTACTGAAATATTCCAACTCTTGCATTTTACGACAGAAATTCAAAATAAACTTAGAAAAATCAAGATAATGTAACTGTGACAAGGTAAAGCACAACAAGTCACTACTGAAATATTCCAACTCTTGCATTTCACGACAGAAATTCAAAATGAACTTCGAAAAATCATGAGAATGTAGCTGTGACAAGGTAAAGCACAACAAGTCACTACTGAAATATTCCGACTGTTGCATTTCAACGAAAGAAATTCAAAATGAACTTTGAAAAATTAAGAGAATGTAACTATGACAAGGTAAAGCACAACAAACCACTATTGAAATATTCAAACTCTTGCATTTCAATGAAGGAAATTCAAAATGAACTTTCTGAGTATTTTTGGTTTTCCCTTCCAAAATTGACCCTCCCCCTCCCCTGTCCTCAGAAATGGGTGAACGAAGGGCCTCTGAGCCTTCCCCGTGAGGCTGTTCACGTTTATTTTCGATTCTGATTATTTTTGGTTTTCCCTCCAAAATTGACTCCCCCTCTTCCCTGCCCTCAGAAATGGAGGGAGGGGGGGCCTCTGAGCCTTCCCCTTGAGGCAGATCCCGTTTATTTTCGATTCTGAATATTTTTGGTTTTCCCTCCAAAATTGACTCCCCCTCCCCCCTGCCCTCAGAAAGGGAGGTAGGAGGGGCCTCTGAGCCTTGCCCTTGAGGCAGATCCCCTTTATTTTAGATTCTGTGCATTTTTTGTTTTCCCTCCAAAATTGACCCTCCCCCTCCTCTGCCCTCAGAAATGGGGGAATGAAGGGCCTCTGAGCCTTCCCCTTGAGGCAGATCCCATTTATTTTCGATTCTGAGTATTTTGATTTTCCCTCCAAAATTGACACATCGGAGAGGTAAAGCTAGGTCAACTCACAATGTCATTCTATCGTCGTTACTCATTTTCATAGACTGATGTTGTTTCAAATTTATAACAAATTACCTGAGTTAACAACCCCTTCGGGGTCACCTTAACTGTTAATTAGTTTAATCCTGTTTTTCCCCACCTTCATACAATCACTAATTAGAATCATTCACACTCCTATTATTCAAAACATTAATTAATATCGTTCATAGTGTCCAATTTGCGAATTCCTTATCCCTTTTTGCAAAAATGTCAAATACTCACTCTCTTTGAAAAACTAAACCAGACTATACCCACTCAACCAGACTATACCCACCAAACCAGATTATACCCACCAAACCAGCCTTGCTATAGCACAGGAAGGAACGTAAAGGCCCCAAATCCATAGATACATGCTCTGGAAAGGTGCCACGGAACGTAAAGGCCCAGAAACTTATAGTTGACCCAGAAACTTGTCTGCTTGGCCCAGAAACATGTCTGGTTGGCCCGGAAACTTGTCTGGTAGGTTTTGTATGATTCCATATTCAATTTACAACAATAGCAATAATCAGTCTACTAATCTGTCTTGGAAAGCTGCCAGGGAACATAAGCCAAGCAAAGTATAAGTTAACATACTACTTATTATATCACCTGGTAAATTGGAAGTAACTAGAAAGTGGTTAGGATGGACTAAGCTTGTCATAACCATGGAAGCATATAGGGCTGCTACTGATCACCGTTCCTTGAGGGACACCGAAGAAAACAAGCAACGAAGAAGATTTCTTAAGGTTTTAAAATTTGTTCTCTGTTTGCTAGTAAACATTTTTAATAATGTTAAGATAAGGTATTTATTATCGAGACAGAAAAACTTTTCTGAATCATTTTTTCTATTAAATTTTGCGAACAACAAGATCCTTGGCTTTTGTAAAATCTGTTCCAATTAAACTTATTCATATCCTAGGCTTCTGTAGATGTTTTTGAAGAAATCAAGTAGACTAGTTAAATGGTAAACAGTTGAACACTTCTATATGTTACGAAATTGCTTCATATTATTTACTTACAAAAAATGTTTTTTAACCACAAAGCAACAAAATTCTCATAAACTCGACTGAAGATCGATGTTAAACAGTAATAGGCCTCAAACCAGAACAATCACTGAATTACTCCTATTTTCGGAATGAGAGTTATGAATCTGATTTTCCACCTTTTTTCAGAAATATTCAGTTTTAAAGATATTATCTTAAGTGGTATTAAGGGGGAGCGATAATTTTTTCGCAAATGCTTTAGTAAGGTCTACTGGAACATCAAAGGGTGGCAATGATGTTCTCTTTAACAAGGAAAGTATCTTTCTAATTACCGAAATCGAGATTTTGGGCATTAAATTAAAATTTATATTGGCATCTCCTTGTGAATTTTGGGATGGTTGTTCAGAAGACAATGAAGGTCGCTTTTCAAGAGGTAGTGGTGGACAACGACTGTACAATAGAAGCAGAATGAAAGTGTAGGTCATTTGTTGGTTTTTGCTAGTGGCTTCTTCTTCATCGAATCAACTGGCTACGAACCTCTTCCAGTTGACTGATTTCTACTTGGTAATAGGTAATTCATAGTTTGATCTCATTGCAGCACCTTCACAGGGCCCAGAATTCAATTCCGATTAAAAGATTATGTGAAATTTATTTCCATAGTAATTCAAATAAAAAGAAGAAGAAGAAACATTATTGCAACAAATTTCTATCTAAGCAACCCAAAGCTAGCAAATCAGATAAATCTTATTAGGAATGGGTCTGGTATTTGATAAGTCTTCGTATTAGCTAAATCTCCTTGTGACTAAGCCTGAGTTGACAAGTCACTAACAAACGCAAGATATTTCAACTTTGGTAATAAGAAAGATGTATTGTAGCAGCCTAAGCATGTGCTGAACTCATGCAGTTGATTGACAGCTCAAGATTATTTTTTTAGTTTTTTACTCCTTGTTAGCAGTTAAAAATAAAATATAAAAAAACTGTTTTATGGAAATTGTGTTCTGAAGTTGAGAGACTTTTTTACAAGTTAGCTGAATGCCAATTGAAAGAAAACAAATCCTTAGTTCTGAATCTGAATAGATTTGAGTTTTAAACTTTTATGATTCAGATAACTTTTGAAATAGTTGACACTTTTATGAGTGCTAAAATTGATACACTACAAATGAATAAAGTTTGTAGTTTTCAGACTTTGCTTAAAATAAGCCTGTTTTGAATTTCAAATTTGATAAGTCATAAAAGAATAAATTTGTATTTCAAAGTATTTGCTGAAATTAAACTTGAACAAAAATAACCCTTTTAGGGTTAGTTTAACACTAAAAGTTTATTAATTAATTTATGCTTTGTTATAACTGTCTATCTACATATAGACTTTCTCAATCGTTAAACAAGAAGAGGGAAGAGAAACCAGGAAAAATAGTCATCTAGATAACCAAAATTCAAAAGTTGTAAATAGTTCAGCATAGACCGGAAGTAAGCTATTTTTCGAGCCACTTTTATGCTTAGGTATTGGGATTTGTCCTATTTTGGCCAACTGGCTGCAAATCTTTTTCTGTTTCTATTCTTTTTTCTTGTTTTTTGTATGTCAAACCATTGTAGTTTCAGAACTAAATTAAAAATTCCAAACGAGATACGAAATTCCAAACTCAGAAAGTTTGGAATCGGATACGAAATTCCAAAATTCCGAAATTCAAAATTCCAACCGAATCTTGATAAAACTGCTACTGGGAAATACACATCGTGTACTGATACTTCATATGAATGCAGCACAATTGTTGCAACTTGGTTTTATTGTCTCTTTTCAGATAATACTATTTTTAAGACGTCATTGCTCAAGTCTCCTGTGTACTGCTAGTGTTTTACCCTGATTTATCTTTGCGTCATCCATTGGCTAAAACTTCATTTTAAGGAGCTTTATTGGGTTTTGCTGAAATGGCCTTGGAGTAAATGAGAGTCGAGTCTCGATGGATATGTAGCAACAAAAATAAAAGATGTTTCGATCATTCTTCCTTTAAGTTTAACCCTTAATTTAATCAACACTGCCTGTTTGCCTATGTATTTGTCTTGTCGCAGAAAACCTCTCAGAATGAAGAGTGTGGGTACCCTTTTAGAAGAAATTCTCAGACACACCGCCGAATCTTTCTTTTATAGGTAATAGCTGGTCTCAAAGGTGCAGAAGCCTGTCCTGCTAACCTAAGTCTAGATTTTCTTGGGTAATTTCAATCGGGCTTGGGAGCCCCTTAGTTCATGCTCACATTATCAGCAACCATTCTTACTCATGATTCTAAGAAAAGAATTATCAAGCTAGCTGGATTTCTGAAGGCTTTTAGGAGGAAAAAATATCCCCAGGAGAAAAGGATCTGAGCAAAAAAGAATATAGTTGATACGGGTGCTAAGTAGCCTATCAGTCATCAGGTCTTACCTAAATCTCAAGGAGCTATACTTAAAAAATAGGGGGGCATTAGCCCGGTCCTTTGTTTTTCTTTGAAATAGTTGCAGTTGTTGCTAGAAAAGTGGTATATAGGGTCATTGGATCTTTTACCTTCAAAATTAATTCCCCCAACACTTCGAAAATGGATTTATTTTGTATCTCTTCCAACTCGCACCCTGGAAATATTGTATCCACCAAGGCTGATATTCAAGGCTTTCTAAGCTTGCCAATTACAAACTGGGACTTAAAAATCACCATAGAAGTCCAAAATAAAATACATAAAGTGCCTATTACACAAAAGTTGGATATGTAAATCCTCGTTGAAATCAAAATTCTTGCATTAATTTTGAATGTGTGTGAATGGGCGACCCAAAGTAGGGCTTTCGCTCCACCTAACTCACACATCTCTTTCTTTGGTTTTCGTTTTTCACACTGGCTTGTACCGCCCCCTTTTAATCATAACCATTTAGGGAATGACCCTTAGTGATTGTGGTTTAATCATTAAGAATCATTTAAGATCAGAGTGTGATCCTCCTAGATCAGAATGCAGTCAGTACATGTTTCAAAACGATAATAATTTTACTCTACACTGATTTTTCAGATTTTTTTTTTTTTTTTTTTTTTTTTTTAGCTTACTGAATAATAAATCAGGGGTTAATATTGCAATGCAGGCGTCGAAAATTAAAAGATGTACAGCATATACGTCGCAGTTGGTATACATTCATAGCCCTGTTGAGATCAAAGTCATCTGAATATATTTATATTCTATCATTATAGATTTATAGATTTCCAATCTCTATCAAGAGCACTGCACAAGCAGTGCTTATCAAACAGTTCGTGGTACCGGTAACGAACTGTAAGTTAGAAGCGAATCGGCTCAATAGTAACCGAAGCTCTAAAAAACGGAATTTTAATACCAATATATACTAAAAGAATCAGCTTATTATGCTAATTCCAAATACACATAAGATTCATCGAATTTAGTGTTACCCATCAAAAGTTACGAGTCTGAGAAAATTTGCCTGATTTTTTAAACAGGGGGGAAACAACCCCTAAAATTCGAGGAATCTTAATGAAGAACGCGCCATCATATTCAGCGTAACAGAGAACCCTACTGCAGAAGTTTCACACTCCTATCTGCAAAAATGTGGAATTGCCAGAAGACAGATCACGGATGCGTGTGCATTTATTTACTTTTTTTCCAGGGGTGATCGTATTAAAGTAATGGTCTTAGAATATCGAGAGGGCGCATTCGAAAGAAAATTAAAAGTTCTAGTTCCCTTTTTAAGTGACCATAATGGTCACCTAAAAAGGGACCATTAAAATGGTCACCTAAAAGGGACCATTAAAATGGTCTTAGAATATCGAGAGTGCGCATTCGAAAGAAAATTAAAAGTTCTAGTGCCCTTTTTAAGTGACCAAAAAGATTGGAGGGCAACTGGGCCGCCTCCCACGCCCATTTTCCCTAAAGTTATCTGAGCAAAATTGTGAGATAGTCATTTTATTCAGTATAGTTGAAAAATCATATAATTATGTCTTTAGGTGTAAAATGACTCCCCACAGTCCGTGGGGAGAGGCCTGTAAGTTATGAAATTTAACCATTGTTTACGTATAGCATTTGTTATTGGAAAGTATACAGACATTTTTTGGGGGCTGGGGGTAATCTTGGGGTGGATTTCTATGGGTAGAATCTTCCTTGGGGAAGGAAATTTCTGGGTGGGGAATTTTCCAGGGGAAACGTTACACTAGGGGGATTTGACAGAATTATTATACAAAATTCGTTTTAGTTGTCTTACATTAAAATTTTTATTTCTAAAATCTTCGCCAAGTTTTTCATTTCGAGATGTTCCGGGGGAATTATCCGGAGGCTGTTTTCTGCGTGGTTTGGTTTTCGGAAAATAATTTCCACGGAAGGGGGCATTTCTGGAGTGATCGAGAAACCGATTAGAGATTAAAGTTCTTTCATTTTAATAATCAAATGAAAGAATGCTAAGGAGAATTTTTCAGGCTGAATTGTCCGCAACCAATTTTCCAGGGAGGGGGGGGGATTTTCAGTGAGGGTGCAACTTTCTGGAGGGAATTTTACGGGGGGGGGGTGCACTTTACATTGGATGAAATTTCCACGGAGGAGTTTTCCGTGAGGGGGTTGGGTATATTTCATAGAGGGGGAGCCAGATTTACCGGCATTATTTGATAATCGAACAGAAATTATTCCGTATATGAAGGGTTGCCCCCTCCTCAATACCTTGCTCTTTATGCTAAACTTTGACTGTTTGTCCCAACTTTTTTAAGAGCGTCTACTGAAACACGGGGGCCGTTTAATTAGAATAGGAAGCTTTTTAAGAAGTGCTAACAGCTTTAGCGTAAAGAGCCAGATATTGAGGAGGGGGCAACCCTTCATATACAAAATAAAATCTGCCAAAATTAATATACAAATTCGTAGTTTTTTAACTGCAAGTAAGGAGCGACATTAAAACTTAAAACAAACAGGAATAATTCTGTATATGAAAGGGGCTGTCCCCTCCACAACGCCTCGCTCTTTACGCTAAAGTTTGACTCTTTGCAACTACTTTTTAAAACAATAAAAACTTTCTGTTGATAGAAAAGCTATATCAAAGGTCTTATCCTTGTATGGTATACCAGACAAATACATCAAAGTGATTAGTCCTATGCACGAGAATAACACTGCTGCAGTTAAGGTAGGAAATGAGGTTAGCAGCTGGTTTTGTATTAAGTCAGGAGTTAAGTAGGGTTGTGTTCTATCCCTATTTATATGGATTATTTTGATGGATTTTGTCTTGAGGAGCACAGGAAAGGCAATAGGGGAACACAGAATCAAATGGGGAGGTAAAACTTTCCTGGATTTAGATTATGCTGATGATATAACCGACATCGTAGATGAAACTGTGAGCAAAATGAGTGAGCTTTTAAGGGTTTGTTGAGTTCAGTGTGCACGATTAGGTTTAAAAAATAATGTAAAGAAGACTAAGTCACTAGGATAGGAATTAATGAAGATGAAAAGGTGACATTGGGTAATGAAAATACTGATCAAGTGGGCAGCTTCACTTACCTTGGTAGTATTGTTGGTAGAGATGGTGGGAGCAGTGAAGATGTTAAAGTAGAATAGCCAAGGCTCAGAGTTTTTTTCGCAATTAAAAAAAGCTTGAAAGAATAGGAAGATAAGTCTACAAACCAAGATTAGAATATTAGAAGCTACAGTGGTGACAGTAGTCAAATATGGTTCTGAAGCATATATATATATATATATATATATATATATATATATATATATATATATATATATATATATATATATATATATATATATATATATATATATATATATATATATATATATATATATATATATATATATATATATATATATATATATATAAAAATATATATATATATATATATATATATATATATATATATATATATATATATATATATACTATCTTTATAAACGAGCAATAATTGTATATTTATTTGTTTATGTATGTATTTTTTCTCGAAAACACCTCATTATTCTTTTCAGGAAAATTGTAATCCTGGTATATTCTGGCCTAAAAAAACGATTTAGGTAGATCAGTAGTTTGAGAAAATTCGTTAAGAACCTTAATTTTGGAAAAAAAACTATTTATGTTAGTGACGTCATTTTTATATACATCAGTATTGCAATGACGTTGTCACACTTATGAGGAAAAATTTTAGATTTTGATGTATTTAGAAGTACACTAAATTGCTTAAACAGCAAAAAATATTTGTATATATTTTGAAAAGGGATTATAAAAATTCCAAAACCTTAAAAAGGAAAACCGAAAGTTTGAAGCTTAGTGGAAATCATTGTTAGAAATCGGACTTGCTGTAATAATCAAATATTTTTTTATAGACTTCAGTATGAAAAGACATTAAATTTCCTAAATAACAAAAACTGATTTTGTATTCATGTTTAATATTTGCATAATAATGCTTCGGAATGATAGTCTGCACAGAAACAATTTGCCCTCGAATATTTAGCAGGATGGCGGGGTTTAGAATATCAAAATGTACTTATATGGCCTTTAAATTACCAACAATTTTTTAACAGTTCTGAAGTGCCTGAGTTCGAATAAAACCATATAGTTAATTATGACCGTATTTCAAACAATAGGCTATACGAAAAATGTGGTTCAATACCACTCTCTAGGGCTATAATGAAAGAAAGGTTGAGGTGGCTAGGGCATGTTGTGCGGATGAAGGATGACAGATTGCCGAAGATTGTTCTTTTCCGCCAATCATCTAGGGCTAAACAGAAAGTAGTTCGTCCTCGCCTGGGGTGGGAGGATGTCATAAAGAATGATTTTAAGGAAATGGGAACTTCATAGGTGTGTGTAAAAAGCGAGGCTTTAAATAGATTGGGATGGAGGAGGAGAGTGCGTAGCTGTATTGCCCTCAGGCGGCTTGGTGCTGCGGTGAGCTGTTAGTAGTAGTAGTAGTAGTTAGTTCTAGCAAGGGGAAAAAATACAGCAACATAACCAAAACAATGATAAAGAAAACAACCAACGTTGGCGATTGAGTGGTTAGAAGTTTGGGTTTTGCAGATACAATCAAATATATGCACACTTTTAAGCCTTATTATCACTTAAGTGGCGTTCTCAAAATCTATTTTAACTTAATTTTCAATTTTCTTAGTTCTGTCATGGTTAATATTCTGTATGCTTTTAAGTTAGGCCACTTAAATTAAGTAGACATCTTATAACTCCTGTTTCTTTTAACTTTTAACCTTGTTCTTTGCTTTGATTTACAGTCCTTTTAAACTTATAACCTTTATTCCATTATTAGGCGGAATTCCAAATATGAGGAAACCTGCCGTCTTTTTCAACCCTTCCACTCCTACCAACATTTTTTTTCTAACTTAATTTTTGTATAGAAATGTTTCAAGAAAGAAATTTATCCCTGAAAAAGGGCATCCCTTAAAATGGTTCATGCGAGGGATATCTGAACTGTAAAAAATTATTTTCAGGTCAGAATTTTAATTTTTAACAGGATTCTCTGGAGAAATCTTATTCATAGGGATTCCAACCCCCTCATATAAAAATCTACCAAACGCTCCCTAGTAGCTGGTGTCCAGCTATGCAGTACGGCATATTGAGGCATTAAATTATAAAACGTTTCCTCAGATGAAAGTAAAGAGCAACTTTAATATTTGGACCAGAAGTCATTCCTTGTATGTGGGAAGTGGAGCCCTATTCACCCCCCCCTCTTTCCACTAAAGCTTCATTGTACTTTAAAAAAAAAATCTCATTCTTATTCAGCAGCCCTTAAATTGAGCATTCATTTTGTTAAAGAATGGGGAAAAAACTCGGACTAGTCGGAAAGAGCGAGGGGTCAAGGACGGGGACGTCCCCTTAAATAAAAAAAATTAAAAATACTTTATGTTTAATAGAGAGGAGGAAGGAAATTTACAAGGATTATTTGAGTGACAGATCATTTGAAAATAAAAGAAATATAAAGAAAGTGGAGAGAACATTAAACTATGTATCAAGGAGGCGTAAAGTGAAGGCCATGGATAAAATTGGGGCGTGTCCCAGTTAAGGATAGAACGGTGCCGCAATTAGTGACAAGGAAAGAGTTAAAGAAAGACGAGTAGAACATTTTAACAACGTGCTAAACCGTGATAGAGTTGCAAGAAAAGATATAGAAAGGAATAAAAAACGTTTGTGACACTTTGGATGTGAAGGAAGATTTATTTTGTGAGGAAGGATTATTGACAGCACTAAAAAGATTAAAAAACATTATAGGGCCTCAGAGGCTCTTAGTGTCGCAAACGTGTCGTAAGTGAGTTTTTGAAATACGGTGGTTATGAGATTAGATAAAAATTATTAAAGATTATGAATATGATTTTTGAAAAAGGGGAAGTACCTAGGGATTTTAGGAAAACTTAAATTCAACCACTATATTAAAAAGGTGATAAACGTGAGTGTAGTAAGTACAGAGCCATTAGCTTGGTTCCTATTGGAAGCAAATTACTTAGTATGATTATACTTTTTATACTTCGAGATGGCATGGAAACAGTTTTAAAGAAAAGAACCGCAAGGTTTTAGTGCCTGAGTCATCAAACACCTTTAGTCGACAGTTTTATACATTATGAGCAAACGTTTGATTCAGCTGATAGAAGAGCTTTAGCGAAGGTCCTATTCTTGTATGGTATACTAGGTAAATACATTAAAGCGATGAGTACTGAGTACGAGAATGATTTTTGTGCGGGGGTATTATTTGGAGGAATTTTTCAAGTGGAGAAACTATTTCGGAAGAATTACCCTGAATTCTTTTGTAAAATTCAATTTATTTGTCTTTCTTCCTCTTTGCATGCACAATTTTACATATGGATAGAATATTACGACACAATTGTCCAGGGGGAATTCCCAGCGGAGATCAAAATTTCTGGCAAGATTGTCCTTGGAAAAATTTTTGCGTCCACAAAATGCTGCAAGGTAACAACTTTCTTCTTATTATACAAAAATGTTTCTGGCATTTATTTGAATTCATCACTGCTACTCTCAACCCCCCCCCCCACCTCAAAACCAATGATAAAGGTGTAGACTAAATGTATGTGTATGTCAAAATAGATTTTGAAAACGCCACTTAAGTGATAATAAGGCTTAAAAGTGTGCATATATTTGATTGTATCTGCAAAACCCAAACTTCTAACCACTCAATCGCCAACGTTGGTTGTTTTCTTTATCATTGTTTTGGTTATGTTGCTATATTTTTTCCCCTTGCTAGAACTAATTACTACTACTACTACTAACAGCTCACCGCAGTTACAAGCCGCCTGAGGCCAACACAGCTACGCACGCTCCTCCTCCATCCCAATCAATTCAAAGCCTCATTTTTACACCCACCCATGAAGTTCCCATTTCCTTTAAATCTTTCTTTATGGCGTCCTCCCACCCCAGACGAGGACGGCCGGTTGTCCGTTTAGCCCTTGAGGGTTGGCCAAAAAGGACAATTTTAGGCAATCGTCATCCTTCATCCGCACAACGTGCCCTAGCCACCTCAACCTTTCTTTCATTATATCCCTAGAGAGCGGTATTGAACCACATTTTTCGTATAGCCCATTGTTTGAAATACGGTCATAATTAACTACATTGTTTTATTCAAACTCAGGCACTTCAGAACTGTTAAAAAATTGTTGGTCATTTAACCAGTACAAAATTTATACATCTAAGATCGAACCCATAGTACCTTCATCAAAGATTTATAGATTTATAAAATAGGCCATTTTTAAAACACGTCGTCATTTTATTTTCATGCCAAAATTATCACAGGAGATACTACTCAATTTTTTTGTACGTGACTTGTACTTTCGTTGGCCCAATCATGTAATAAGGTTAATTTTTAGAACATGGTTTGATGTTGTATCCAGACATGGCACCCTCAAGAGAATTCATTCCCACATCCAAGGATAGTTTGTCAGGAAACGAACTAAGAGGTGACAAATCCTAGAATCTAATTTGGTTTTTCAACAAGTGCCTTAAATAGTTACTATTACTGAGCAACTGATGCTGAATCTGGTAAATATCTCTTTTATTTTACTCTTTTTTTTGTCACTTTCTTTTACATAGAATAGATAAGAATACCGTTTGTGTAATATAGTAAAATTGCTACTTCTGTATATTTTCCTTTATTAACCAAAAACTCCGGGTCAGAAAACGTTTACTGGAAGGGTCTTTTTCCTGCTTACAATTTTTCATTGATAGAAAGGTTTGCATGAGCAGCGTTTTACATTTTTCAGTCACCCCTTAGTTAGGAAAAAACAATTGATAACACTAATGCAACATTATGAAAAATCTCTATGTGCACCTTTATAAACTTATGAAGTTCAACTTTTATTTTCATTCCTGAGGTTTTATCTATTTTCTTACAAAAAAAGAACATATAAATTCTTCGTTCAAAAAAAATGAGTGCATGCCATTTTTGCCAGTTGTGTCCAGCCCTTAGCTTGTGGCATGTGTTTGTCCCTTAATTACTGTAGAACCCTTGCAAAAAGCAAAGACTTTTTAGTAGGTTAGATTTGTAGTTCTGAAACGGTTACATAGCTTTGTTTCAGGATAAAGTAAGTGCTGAGAAAATAAGAACGTCAGAATATAGCAAAAGGGTTTTAAGAGAAGAGAAGCGGTGATTTTAAACTTCTTTTAAGTGTGGATTGTTTTGGGTACCCGACTGACTAACTGTATCTCAAACTAAAGGTCCATGGTGTACTTTGCGAATGTATCCTGTTCACAATTGACACGTTTATTTTTTTTAAATAAAAATGTTTGGAATACTTCCAGAGATTACTTTTTTACTGATAAATCAGGTATTTCACTGCGGTTGCTTGGGAGTTGAACAGGCAAGCGCTGACGGAAATCCCCTCCAGCAACTAAAATTGTCCCTCCAAATAGCAAGTTTGGAAATTTTGAGACAGCCATTTCTTTAAAAATAGTTCAAAGATTAGATAACAAAACTCCAGAGTTGACACCCCCCAGACCCCACGGGCAACTGTTGTAAGTAATCCCTCGGGGACATTTAAGGTTCCTATGGAAGGATTAGTCGTATAGTCTCTTTTTGATAGAAGAGCATCGCTCAGTGCTGAAAACCATGTTGTGACCAAGATGGGCCCAGTCTTGCTGTGCGGTTTCAAGACGCTTCGGTGTAGACTTGAGAAGGTGTGTTGGTCCCCGTCTTGGTCTGGTATCCGGAACCAATGATTTTCCTGAGGCCAAAGTAACTTCAATGATTCATAGAACATGAAAATAGGAACTTGGAATATTACGACGCTAAAAATAACTATCGTATCGACATTTGGACTGACAAATTTAGACGATTTGAACTGGACTTTCTAGGAGTTTTAGCAACTTATTAGGGGTTTCAGAGACTTATTAGGAGTAGGGTTCATGATGAATAAGGAAGCTGCTAAGTCTTGTTTAGGCTGGGAAGGTATTAATAATAGAAATTAATCGTTAAGTGTATGAATAATGACTCGTAAGTTCAGGGTATCAATAATAGTAGTTTATGCCCCTGTAGAACCGACTGACGGGGATACTAGTGACTCTAACTTACAGTTACAGTTACAGCTCCTGTAACTTACAATTACAAGAGCAAATAGACAGGGTCCCAGGTAAAAATATGGTGTTTTATTAGGAGGTTTTAACGCTCAGGTCAGTAGAAATAGGGATAGAGGGTATCCTAGCCTAGCCTAGGTAAATTTGTTATAGGAAAAGAAAACAATAATGGCTACAGACAGCTGAAATTTTGTAGGTATATCAATCTAGTTATAAAACAATACAGGGTTTGGTCATAAAATAGCACGTGAGTTAACGTTCTATTTTATGACAGCAAACTTTATTGATTTTGTTATTGTAAACCGAAGACTGGAAGGGTAAATACAAGATACTAGGGTATATAGGAGTGCTTCTTTGATGTTAAAAGTAAAGATCACCATCTAGTTTGTGTTTAGGGTTAATTTAAAGTTGAAATTTTGGAAGGTTAACTACCTCCCGGGAAGTTATAATGTTGATAGACTCGAGGATGAGAACTAGAAGGAATCTTTCCAGAAACAGTTGAATACTAAACTGAAGAGCTTAAAATTTGACAATGTATAAGATGGGTGGAATAATTTTAGAAAAAACATTTGTGAAGTTTCTGATAATGTCTTAGGGAGGAATTTTACGAACGCAGCCAGGAATGCTAGTAAAAAATATTTATGTTTAATAGAGAGGAGAAGGGGCTTGTACAAGAATTATCTGAGTGATGTGACATATCAAAATTGCAAGTCCAAGTATTTGTCTTTGTTGGTTTTTTATAGAAAGTGTTGTTGTAGAAACTTGAAAATGGGCTCATTCGATGGAAATTGAAAGGGCTAGTGCCCTTTTTAATACTCGACAGTAATTCGAGGGCAACTAACTCCCCTCTCATGCCCACCATTTCCCAAAACACATAAAATCAGAAGTTTAAAATAACCATTTTGTTAAACGTAGTTTAAAGTTCCGGAAATTATGTCTGTGAGGATAAAAACCCCCCTCCCCCCCACACACACACAGACCTCAGGGCAAGGGTTTTAAGTTATGCCCAGGGGGCATATGAGGTTTCTATAGAAAGTGATGTTGTAGAAAGTTCAAAAAGGGCTCCTTCGATTGGAAATTGAAAGGGCTAGTGCGCTTTTTGATAGTCGAAAGTGATCGGAGGGCAACTAATCCCCTTCTCACGTCCACCATATCCCTAAGCACATCCAATCAAAATTTTGAGATAGCCATTTTGTTCAAGGTAGTTAAAAGTTCTGAAAATTATGTCTTTGAGGATGAACCCCCCCCCCCACACATACACCCTTCAGTGCAAGGGCTTTAAATTCTGCCCTGTGGGATGTAAGATTTTTATAGAAAGCGTCTTCGTAGACACTTCACAAAGGGCTCATCCAATCAGAAACTGAAAGGGCTAGTGCCCTTTTTAATAGTCGAAAGTGATTGAAGGGCAACTAAACCTTCCAAAACACATTTCCCCAAACACATCCAATAAAAATTTGAGATAGCCATTTTTGTCAACGTAGTTGAAAAATCTGGAAATTAGGTCTCGGAGGATGAAAACCCCCCACAGCCCTCAGAGTAAGGGTGGTAAGTTATGTCCTGGGGGCATTTAAGTTTTTTATAGAAAGATTTGTCGGAGAAACTTCAGAAAGGGGCTCATTCGATTGGAAATTGAAAGGGCTAGGCCCTTTTTAATAGTAGAAAGTGATTGCAGGGCCATTTCCCCAAACACATTCAATCAAAATTTTGAGATAGCCATTTTTTTCAACGTAGTTGAAAAATCTGAAAATTATGTCTTTTACGAAGACACCCCCCTCCCCACAGCCCTCTAGGCAAGGGTTGTAAATTATGCCCTGGGGGCATATAAGTTTTTTTCATAGAAAGTGTTGTTGTAGAAACTTCAAAAAGGGCTCATTCGATTGGAAATTGAAATGGCTAGTGCCCTTTTTAATAGTCGAAAGTGATTGGAGGGCAACTAACTCCCCTCTCATGCCCACCATTTCCCCAAACACATCCAATCAAAATTTTGAGATAACCATTTTGTTCAACGTAGTGTAAAGTTACGGAAATTATGTCTGTGAGTATAAAAACCCCCCTCCCCCCCACACACACACAGACCGCAGGGCAAGGGTTTTAAGTTATGCCCAGGGGGCATATAAGGTTTCTATTGAAAGAGATATTGTAGAAAGTTCAAAAGGGCTCCTTTATTTGGAAACTGAAAGTGCTAGTGCCCTTTTTAATAGCCGAAAGTGATTGAAGATCAACTAACCCCCTCACTCCCGCCATTTCCCCAAACAACTCAAATCAAAATGTATAAATAGCCAATTAGTTCAACGTAGTTGAAAGTTCGGGAAATTAGATCTTTGAGGATGATAACCCTGTCACAGCCCCCAGGGCAAGGGTTGTAAGTTAGGCCCTGGGGACTTATAAGGTTTCTTATAGAAAGCGTTGTCGTACGAACTTCAAAAAGAGCTTATTGAATTGGAAATTGAGAGAGTTAGTGCCCTTTTTAATTGTCAAAAGTGATTGGACGGCAAATAACTCCCCTCTCACGCCCACCATTTCCCCAAACACATCCAATCAAAATTTTGCGATAGCTATTTTGTTCAACGTAGTTGTAGTTTCTGAAAATTATGTCTTTGAAGATGACAACCCCCGCCCCCCCCCCGATCCCGCCGGGCAAGGGTTGTAAGTTATGAGTAATAAGCTATTAATCACCGCGAGATACACAAAACCTGTCAGACCATTTCTGTAGTTACACCCATTTCTGGACCAGTCAGAGATATTTCTACGAATCCTACACCATATAAATTGAGAAGAATATCGTGGCTATGATGTCATAACAACAAATCCACAGCAACCAGATTCAATATAAGGAGGGATTTTCATCGTAGCTCGTATTAGTACGAGGATTGAATTCAGAGAGAGAACTATTTGTTTTTTATGCTCTATTATTTGATAAGATATTAGCATAGAAAATGAGTGCTATGTTTACGCTATTGGAGCTTGAGTGTGGAGCAGGTAGTAGCAACGATATTAAGACAAGAGTACAAAACGTAGCAGTGGAAATTGCACGAGGATCTCAACTAAGCGTTAATTAGATTGATATGCATGCAAGATGTGGGATATCATTGAGAAAATTTAAAAAAGGAAAAGCAACTATACTTTGCCGCGAAACTGGATATAGTTCATATAAATAAACTTGAAACTTCTTAGAATGCAACAGTAAAATGTAGTGAAGAACATAAGTTTTATCAGTGATTCTTATTGCTATTGTAATTACATTTAACAAAATTGTTTATAAATCGAAGATTTTTGTAGTAGGTTAGCGTATATTCTTAAAGTAGCGAAAGAATCCTGGTTAGTCTGAAGTTGGTCGTGAGAGTTTTAGGATTGTAAAAAATAGATGGATTTGAGAAAGAGAAAATTATACAGAATCTTGTGTTTATGGAAAAAATTTTGATTCTAGATGATGATTTTCTGGAGTTACCTCTTCAAAGGAAGATATTTTCTCAGAGAATACTTGTTAATATAATGAAAACTGATCCTCCGTCATTAGCCTATTTTATGAAACTTTTACGTCGTGGTCCAAACGCATTTACAAAATTTATTAAAATATTAATCGAAACAGAACAAAATGATATTGTGGATTTGCTTTTGAACACACTACCTTAGAAATTTAAGACTATGATTTTTCACGAAAAAGATTTTGTTAAAACAGGATTTACTCCTCTCTCCCTGTGAATTTGCCGATCGTATGTCAGTTTCATTTTTTGCGGTGATAGTGTCAACACATGAAAAAATGTTCTATACATATCCAGTATGCATGTATTCACTGGGCAGCTGGTCATCATGTGAGAATAGTACAATGATTGACGAATACGGTGAAAAGTACAGATTATGAAATCCGTGTCAATAGTATAGAGGTTAAGCATTGCAAATTAATGGCTAGAATTCTTGTCTTGAAGAGATATGTGACTGTCACCCTAGCCGCCACCTATGTTCTAATTTACTCTATGGTAAATGTCATCTGTTGGAGAACGTACATTCTTGTATGACTAGAAATAGTCCTTAATGTGAACTCTGCTTATAGCTTAGAGAGACGGATCACCTGGGTTTTAAATCATTCTTAAAGGAGGAGTCAGATATACAATTCAAATGCTAAAGTTAAAAATCAATTTGGTTTCTTCGTCATCCCTTCGAAAACAAAGGCTGCAAACAGTTAAAGTGTTCTGATTTTTATTTAATTGTAACAGAGAGTGATTTTCCATTTGAGAACACTATGTGAGATATTGTCTCAAATAAGCAAATTGAAACACATGAATTTTACAATATGACTGAAAATAGAATCATTGACTATACAAAGAGACATGATAAGAGTGAAATTACATTATACTGTAGAAAATGAGACCCTGACAACTAAGCACATAATGATCAGTATATGGGGAATTCAGATGATCTACCCGCATTAGTTGCTCTCGACAAATACCTAAGTAGTGGAAGAAGAAATCTAAATAGTAGAAAAGTCGTTTTTTATTGTTTATATACATTATTTTTATTAATAAACGATTTTACATACATATTTAGAACATTTTATTCGTAGGGCACTAAAATAAAAATTAAACATGTTTTAAAGTATATTTTCCACTAGGAAGTCGTTCAGACGAGGAATGTCAGCGTAAATGTTGAGAAAATGCTTATAAGTATAGCCGTGACATCTGAACATGAGATAGAGTAGTGCATGAAAGCCACAGGTCTTAGTCGTTAAATCCCGAACTCTCCTCACATTTTGAATAATAGTTTTCCCACTGCTTTCAATAAAGTTGTTGATGTGTGGGGTGTACAATTTATATGATAGGCCAAGAGGATCAAAAAATTCTATATTCTTCGCTGTTTGAAAGATGCATAGCCAATGACCTGTCTTCACACTCGACGGACTGCTAAATAGGGTATTGATAACACTTGTATTTTTTCAATGATGTCTGATGGTATACAATAGGATTTATATTGGTACATGTATAAATCCATACTAAATACGCTGATTATTTGATTTGTGTTCTTGGTGCAAGGTCTAGTAAAACACTGCCGTCGGGGGTGATTTCCCAATAAGTTTCAAATTGACTCAGTGATATTAATGTGATAATTTCAGTCAAAGTTTTGGCAAATGTGCACTCTAAACGTACATTCCCCGTTCTTACTATCTTCAAATCTTAAGCGCCAGCCAAGTCCGAAATAATTACGTCATGATTTTTTGAAAAGATTGAATTGATTATTACATTTCAACATAGTTGTGAGTCATGATCTCGAGATAGCATAGTCAACTCTTACACACTTCTTTAGGATTTTTGTCAAATAATAAAGTGCGCAATGGACTCCAATTTAGTTTGCGCACAAGGTTGCACAAGCCAAAAAATTAATATCATGGGGGGAAGCGGTATATGATACAATGGCACTAGTACTCTTCGCTAGGAAAGAGGTGAGTTTTGAGGGTAATTCTGAGTCGATAATTGACGAATTGGTGTAACTACGAGAGTCAGTGGCAATGTGATGTTGATAAGTGACTGTATGAGGAGCACGAAGTTTGATATTGTTACCATTGGCTCTCATTTTTTCCACTGCCAATGCAACAGAGCTCATAACCAGTTGTTTTCGAACATGAAGAATTGCTGAAGTGATAATGACATTCTCTTCAGGTGCTGCAGCAAGTGTTTTTCTCAAAATGAGAGCTAGTTGCAACTTCATGTCAATTTTAACATTAGGAGGCAACCATTGAAATATATTAAATATCTCACGATTTAATTTTCCAAATAAATGATACTCTTGGGTCACTGCAGCAGTTAACTCACCCTCAGTACCAACATTCGATCTATATTCATATCCCAGTGCCTTTCCTCTCAACTCGTTGTATGACTGGAGTCATCAACATAAATTGTATGTTGCTCTCATTGTTTTATAAATCATTGTTAGTGGTCACTAAACTTACATTAATGAATACATTAATTTGTTTGAATCAGTTGTGTAGGATACAGTTTTCATAGGACAGGCCATCGCTAGCAGTGGGAATTGTATTTTTTGACTTTTTCTTCACCACAACATTTAAATAATTAAATTTTGATGATAAATCTATGAAATAATCTTCATTGGAAAACACCTGAAAGGGTATATTTTCCGACAGAGGTTGTTGAGGATGAAATTGTTCATACTAATCATACTTGACACTGACATCAATATTTTCAGCATTGAATAGATTCAATGATGAGCTGATTGATGGGTGCGATTCTTTGTGGGGGAGATAGGTCATCTTAATAGAAGAAACCCTTCTTTGATCTAACAATCTTTTTCTTCTTCTTTTTATTAATCTTCTTCCTTTTTTGCCTTAAAGTCGTTGTTGATGTCTTTCGCTTCCCACCTGGGTAGAGACTGATGAGTGAATGATAACCACGAATTGTTTTTAATACCTTAACCTTTTTCTTAAATTTTAATTGTTCGCCAACTGCTCTTGCTAAAGATCTAATATTTTCTTTAAAACTCTCGTTGAATCATTAAATTTTGATGATAAATCTATGAAATAATCTTCATTGGAAAATACCTAAAAGTGTATATTTTCCGACAGAGGTTGTTGAGGATGAAATTGTTCATACTAATCATACTTGACACTGCCATCAATATTTTCAGCATTGAATAGATTAAATGATGAGCTGATTGATGGGTACGATTCTTTGTGGGGGAGATAGGTCATCTTAATAGAAGAAATCCTTCTTTGATCTAAAAATCTTTTTCTTCTCTTTTTGTTGGTCTTCTTCCTTTTTTCCCTTAAATTCGTTGTTGATGTCTTTCGCTTCCCATCTGGGTAGAGACTGATGAGTGAATGATGACCAAGTACCCTATTTTAATCCCTTCACATTTTACTGAGACTTTAATTGTTCACCAACGGCTCTTGCTGAAGGTCTAATATTTTCTTTAACACTCGCTTTGACATTTTTACCCGACCTCCAGTCCTGTAGTGTTGAGGCAGCATAATTTGCTGCAGCAGGTACAAAATATATTCTGGTAAGGGATGGTGCAGAACAAAATAGCCTAGCAAACCAACTACCAAGATCATAGCCAGAAATTGTAGTACGCTCCTTGTAATTGTTCAATCCATGACCTATTTGACGAGGACGAGGACCTATTTGACGAGCACCAACATAGCAGTCAATATCTGGATAGACAGATGGAATACTTCTATTATTCATCTTAGGCAATGGGTCAAAAATGACCTGTAATTACAGGTAAACCTTTTTTTATTGCTAGAGGATCACCCAATTCACTTCTTAGTGTTAACTGACAGAGTTTCAAATATGAAGTGTTTACAGGAACATACTGAAGATGCTTTTTATTATAGTGGAACATGTTCATGCGTTGTTTTTCGTTCAAGAACACGTAGGAGGAGAACCTTTGAATTACCAACTCTCGATGTTTCCACAAAGAACGCATAAAGAAATACACAAGAGTCCGAGGCGAAACCGGGTGGATAATCAGCAATGATAACATGATTCATCCCACTAACAGTTCCACCACTTTTACCATTAATTATATTGTGTTTAAAACCAAGATTATATCTTAGATTATCATTGAGAATAACCTTTTTATTGGCAATGGGTGAACTAATGTAGATCTTGTCCTCTTCCTTTGAATAGTTGAATTGAAAGATTCCTTTTTTACGAGCGAAAATTCTTTCATTGATAGTATGACACAAATAATTCATATAACTGAGTTTCTCGTATTGTAATACGTCAAATTGATATTCAAATGAATTTACCTTTTCAATTTTATCTCGATCGCTAAGGAGTGGCCAATCATCATGTTGATCGCTAAGGAGTGGCCATTCATAGGGTCTAATTTTTATATCAACATGTAATCCTTTCTCAAGATATCAAATCTATTTTTGAGAATACAGTCGACAAGAGCCAATTCAAACTTTCCATCCTCGAATTTGATGGTGGCGGAGAGTTTTGTCCAAAAATCACTTGTTTTATTCAAATCATTGTAGAGAGGGTCGGAGACGTTGGACATAAACGTTACATAAGAATCATTGGGCATTGTTAGTGTCTTCAACTGCAATCCAAGAATCAAAACCAGAGTTGTATCCTAGCCAACGAACAAGCAACTGTTTCTTGCCCCTGAGAGTACGACTCTTTAATATCTTTTCAATTTGATAGATTTCACTATTATTTTTAACTTTTTGTAGTTCATAGTCATTAAGGCCAACAAGAATCTCAACATCTTTGGTGTCTCGTAGATGATACGCTTTGGGTCTGGCGTTTAGGATTTTTGACACTTTAAAAAATCCAGTTGACCACAAATAATTCCCCTTTTCAAATCTAATAGTGGTTCTATCGAGTTTAACACTATCACCAACACTGAATTTTTTCTATATAGTCTTTTCATTGGACAAATACTGTTCCAGGGAACTATCAAGTGTATTATTATCAGAATAATGGACTGCTGTTGTGGTTGAGTTGGACAATGATCGATGGGGTCATTGATTATAAATCAATATGATTTTATCTAAATCATGAATAAAAGCAGCAGTATTTTTCAATATATAATATCTTGAAATTAAAAGTCGAATAGTTCTTGTCAATAGTTCGGCCAATGCAGCCTTTATAGGACAGTGACTATGATGGAGGATTGTATTATATTTCAATAGTATTTTTCGACATGTGGATGAACAAATTCATTACCCTGATCCGTTTGAGTTTTTTTATAAGAATCTTGTTCAAGAATACTTTCTATAGCCTGAACAACTTCAACACCTCTCTTTGTCCGCAATGGAATGGCTTACAAATAGCGACTAAAACACTGATTGCAAGTAGAATGTACTTGTATGGTGTAATGTGACGCCTTTGAAAATCATCTAGAGTTAAGAGATCTGATTGCATTGTATGCAGTGGGGAAAAGGCTTTAGTTTTCGATAATCATTACCATGAACCCTATGATTTCGATGTACAGTGTAACTTGGTTCATTTTGTAGATGTCTTGTACACTTTTCGAGTCAACACCAGTACTTTGGAAAGAGTGATGGGGGAACTTAAACTTCCCGTTTCGCCAATATTTTCATAAACATGTTTCAAAACTTCAACTATTTTGATCATAAACACGTAGTGTAACGTCCAATACCCTTTTCCATACTAGTGGGTGATGATAATGACTTTGAGTTGATATCAATACGTCTTAGCTTTTTTCTGGGTACCACTGGCCTCGTCATCGTCAAATCAATGTTTCCACTAGGTGTACTAGTATTTTCCAACATTGATTTAAAATCTTCACCCGTTTCTTCTTCTTCTCCTTCTTCTTCTTCTTCTTGTTTTAATGTTGTTGATGATGGTGATGGACTATGCTCTTGGAATTTCTTTAGAATTTGCTTATTGATAATAAGACTTTTCGGGAAGTTTAATGTATTTAAAAGTTGAATAGATGACTGTCAAATGATAAAAGTCCTTTACGATTTGTAACCATATCATAAATTAAAACAAGTAGATTATAACTCTTCCCTTGAATTATAATTCATTTCCAATTGCTATCAACTTGAACATGATCTTGACCACTTTCCATGAGCTATGTTCTGAGTCTTTTACTTTTTTAACGACAATAGTTTGGCAGTATATTTACAAATCTTGCCACTATTTAATTCGATTCGTCATCCTTCTTTAATTGTGCTAACCTTCCAGCAGCAGCAGAATCTTGAAGAGAATTTTCTTTTTGTGATCAATGACACTTACATTGACTTGTCTCAAACGATAGGGCTTATGTTTATCCACACGTCGAAGTGCATCTTGAAGTAAAAGTAGTTTGTATCATCACCAATATTATCATTTTTAATGAATTTGCTCTGATTGTCCTCAAAGTGTTCCACAAGTTAAAGAGCGAGTTCTATTGGGGTCAATTTATAGGGTTTAGCCACCTAGAAAAAACCCTGCAATTATTGGCACTTTTTATTTAATAAATACAATACACTTAATCAAGATTTTTTTTCTTCATTTACAAAAAAAATTTTTCATACAACAACAACAAAAACAACAACAACATTAATTTGAAATACTTCTTAGGAAAAAAACACATTTTTATTAAACAATAAATACACTTAATCAAAATAATATCACAGTTTTTTTTTGTTTTTTCTTCATTTTATTTACCTAAAAATATTTTTTACGACACATTTAATCAACAACAACAACATTTTAATTTGAAATGGGCCCCCCACCCCCACCCCACCCTCATTTAGAACATTTAGATAGTATAAATTTTCAAGTCAAGATATATACTTTGAGCTTCATGCTCCCAACTATTAACAAAAGTATTCCATTGTTCAATTCTATCTGAACACTTTACATGTAACAATTCATCTTCCTTGCTTAAGGGGAATGACTCCCAAACATCAATCTTCTATAAACAAAGTAATATGATTTCTACAAAATTTTAATTTACTTATATTAAATATATACACTTAGAAATGGGCCCCTCGGGGGCGGGCGCTGCAGCGGCCGAAAGCCAAACCGGAAAGCACGGGGGGCCCACTGCGGCGGGCCAGGCCCGGACCGGAAGGCGCGATATTATGAAGAAATAACTCTACCTTGCAATCACACACACAGACTCACACACACAGACACACACATAGAAAACTAACATATTTTGATAAAAAAATGTTTCCCCACCCACCCACTTTGTATTATGAAAAAAAAATGAAAGAAAGAATTTAAGTTCATTTATCCAGACCCAGTTGTTTTCTGTACTTTATGAATTCAACTCAATCTGAAATCAGATAGTGTCCGTGTGGAAGTACCTTAACATCATCCTCAAGTGAATAAACTTTGTCTTATATGGCTGACATGGCATTTTTCTCAACTCTAACTGTGTAGTTTTTATATTGCAAAGAGTGAATCGCCATGACTTTTACTCTTAGGACTAAGCAACGTTCTACACAGTTTCCATAAACACTCATATTAAAATTATTTTACAAAGTGTGTAGGCACCCCCTTCCAAACTTGTTGGATAACCTTATTGTGCGTTTCCACACAATACACCTTCGGACCAGGAAACACACCATTGGATATCAAGTCGCTTCCTCTTAAAATAAAATAATTTCTTAGACCACACTGCTTTTCCATTTACAAAAAAAAATTAAACAACAAAAACGGGTTTTAATTTCTATAAAGCAGTGAATACAAAACAATTAATTAAACAAAAAATACTCCGAATATTTCGGCCCCACATCCGGGAGCCTTTCTCAACGAAAAAAAAATTCTTACATCAACATAAAAAACATACTAAACAAAAAAAAGAAAAAACATAAATAAATAGGAAAAGAAAACTCACATATTAAATAAACAATGCCATTCACTGGCGTATAAACAAAAGTGAATGGAATTGTTTATTTAATATGTGAGTTTTCTTTTCCTATTTATTTATATTTTTTCTTTTGTTTGTTTAGTATGTTTTTTATGTTGATGTAAGAAATTTTTTTGTTTTTTTTTTCGTTGAGAAAGGCTCCCGGATGTGGGGCCGAAATATTCGGAGGATTTTTTGTTTAATTAAGTGTTTAGTATTGACTGCTTTATAGAAATTAAAACCCGTTTTTCTTGTTTAAATTTTTTTTTAAATAAAATCTTTTTTTAAATCTACAGATATTAACGTTTAAATTCTCAATAAATAAAATCTCTGACCCACTTCCCCCCTTATTATAATTATCCAGTTTAGTTACGATGCTCTTAATCCAATCCAAAAATACCTCCTCGTAATTTTCCAAATGCGGGTGCATTGGTAGCATCTCAGTATGTACAAACATTGAATATACCTCGCCCGCATTTTCATTTAAATAAAATAATTTTAGTACTATTGACGCTTTTAAACTGCCTCTTCCTCTCCACACCCTCATCTCTTGTTCAAGAAGGGCTCGAATCTTGTTCACTTAGGAATGTGTAATAGCCAGGGGATCTGTTACTATATCCCCAGACATTAAAGAATTAAAGGGATCACTGAAAATGGCTCCATAAACATTGATATGGTGCGAGGCAGAGTTAGACAAGGAAAAAATCTGGTAGTGTAGTTGCCGGTGGTAGCGGTGATATTTCAATATCATCATTACCACTCTGCTGAACCTCAATAAGGGGGATGGAGGGTGGTGTAAAATCTCCCAATTCATTATTACAACCAGTCTGTTCAATCTCAATAATGGGGCTGGGCGTGGTGTGAAATCACCCAAGTCACTAAGCATAACTTCCAGTATGTTTGGGCTTAGTTGATCAGCTATTTTGAATTTATTTTGAACTTCAATATTGTCCATTAAAATAGTGGGGGGAGGGTTTTAAATTAACCCACGAGTGAAATCGTCCAAAATAATGCATGTGTTTGGGGATAGCTGATCAACCCACCCAACATCATCTTTTGACACAATTTGATTTGCATATGTATTGGCATAAATAAAACCACCAAGTGAACCCGGTTCAAGTGCACTTGGGGAATATCCCCTAAATATTCGTTTATAAACTTACTTGGCCATTCCGGGTCCTCAGTCATGTCTATATCACAGGTTGAATCCTCTAGGCTAGCTAATTCCCCAAAACAGTCGTTTAAAAAACCCCATTGCCTTTCTATGTTATCGTTGAAAATAATCGACTCTTGAGCTGATGTTGATGGAGGAGGCGATAATTCACCAATGTTAATCTATAAAAACAGGATTTATTTTCCATGTGAAATATGCACTATTTTATAAGGTCAAAACAATAAACTATTAATCAACTCTATGCTCATTGATGTAAATAGAAAAAAAAATTCTCCCCTCCATTCCTCTTTTTCCTAGAATTAGCCCATGAGTTAATACACACACAACTAGCTAATTTAAAATTGTTAAGAATAAAAAAAAGAATCGATGAATGCTGTAACATAAAATATAACAAGGAGTATCTATCCCTTTAGATCGACGCTAAATTACCGTTCGTAATCTATTTTCTGTTGCGAAATTGTAAGTGTATTATAAACTTGAAGAAAAAACATTATTAATGATTTTCATTAATGTAAAATAGAAATAGATGTTTCCCCCCCCCACCCCCTTCTTTTTCCTACAATTAGCCCATGACTTAACATACACAACTTGTTGGTTTAAAATTATTAAGACTAAAAAAGAAGTATCGATGAATGCTATAACATAAAATGTAACAAGGAGTATCTAACCCCTTAAGTTGACGTTAATTTATCGCTCATGATCTATTTTCCCTTGCAAAATTGTATGTGCATTATAAACTTGAAGAAAAAAAGGATTATTAAGGATTTTCATTTATGTAAAATAGAAATAGGGTTTTTTGTGCCCCTCCATTCCTCTTTTTCTACAAACACCCCTTGACTTAATATACGTAACTAGCTGATAAATTCACTTATAGTTATGTCAAGAGAGTCATTGGTCGGTTTAATTTGAGACACATCATTAGCTAGCTATTATAGATGACCTGGTTGTCACATGGATGCGCATACATGATCATTGATTCCCTCTACATGTTCTTTGAAGCAATCAACTCTATATAGTCCATGTCAGGTCTGGATCTGTCATTCTCATCCAGCCTTAGTCTTTTCTTATTTGGATGTTGACCAGCATTTTCCTTGAATACAAAATTTAAATTTAGTTTTTTCATCAAGTAACACCAAAAGACGGAGTCTAATAATCTCTTTCATTACACAGGATAAATGAAAAAAAAGTATGCTTTTTTATACTGAAAGTAAGGGACAAGATTAAAACTTAGGGGAGTAAATTATTTTGCTCAAAATCTCATCTGGTTAAACTCCTAAATCATAAAAAGGAATCAGCGCTCCCTAAAACGGTCTCAACCCATAGAATAATAATGCAAATAAGATGCACACAAAAAATATAACACAATTTGCGTATTAGTTCCAATAGATTATATTCCGAATATGAAGGGGTGTCACCCCTCCTCAATACCAAGCCCCCTACACTAAAGGTGTTTTGCACTTTCAAAACACTCCGTGTGTGTTTTTTAGCAATTTTTAAATCTAACATAGAAATTCTTCATCACAAATTAAGCCGATTACAACCATTAGACAAAGGTTTTTAAATCCCTATACCGGAAAGGATTTAAGCCTGTGACAGCGGAAGGTATTCCAGGAAGAATCAAGCGATAGTTATCTTTGCTATTCCAGTATCTGATACAAACCTATTTACATACATGTCAGACAATGATTGACTTAATTGAATGCACAAAATGATTTTTTTTTATTATAACGCAAGAAAACATTTACTCACCAACATTCGCTTGGAGTTCTCCATTTCCCTCATCAGTGCAAATAATCAATCAAAAAAAGCAAATAATCTATTCGAATCGTTGAAGTAGTGTTTTCAAACTGTAGAAAACCGTAATCTACATCTGTATTTTATACTAAAAAAATTGAATATATTACCCGATGGCAAAACTGAAGCGGTATTTTTTTTTCTTTTAGGATATTCAACATTAAATGGTATGCAGTTGGCATGTATTAAGGTAGAAAATCTGACGGGCTTGGCTCTTGACGCCAGAAACCTGTCCGAAATGGGTGTAACCACTCCAGAAAGTCGTCTGACAGGTTTTGTGTATCTCGCAGTAATTAATAGCTCACTACTGTTATGCCCTTGGGGCATATAAGGTGTTTATAGAAAGTGTTGTCGTAGAAACTTCAAAAAGGGCTCATTCAATTGGAAATTGAAAGGGCTTGTGCCCTTTTTAATAGTCGAAAGTGATTGGAGAGCAACTACCCCCCCCCTCACGCCCACCATTTCCCCAAACACAATCAATCAAAATTTTGAGACAGCCATTTTGTTCAACGTTGTTGAGATGTTCTGGAAATTAGATTTTTGAGGATGACACCCCCCCCCCCAGCTATCAGGGCAAGGGTTGTAAGTTATGCCCTGGGGGCATATAAGGTTTTTACAGAAAGTGTTGTCGTAGAAACTGCAAAAACGGCTCATTCAATAGAAATTGAAAGGGCTAGTGTCTTTTTTAATAGTCGAAAGTAATCAGAGGGTAACTAACCCCACCTCACGCCCACCATTTCTCCAAACCCATCGAATCAAAATTTTGAGATAGCCATTTTGTTCAACATAGTTGAAAGTTCTGGAAATTATGTCTTTAAGGATGACAAACCTCTCCACACCCCTCAGGGCAAGGGTTGTAAATTCTGCCCTTTGGGGATATATGGTTTTTACAGAAAGTGTTGTCGTAGAAACTTCAAAAAGGGCTCATTCAATTAGAAATTGAAAGGGCTAGCGACCTTTTTACAGTTGAAAGCGATTGAATAGAAACTAATCCCCCTATCATGCCCACCATTTCCCCAAACACATCCAATCAAAATATTGAGATAACCCTTTTGTTCAACGTAGTTGAAAGTTCTGTAAATTAGGTCTTTGAGGATGACAATCCCCCACAGCCCTCAGGGTAAGGGTTGTAAGTTTTGCCCTGGGGGCTTATAAGGTTTTTACAGAAAGGGTTGTCGTAGAAATTTCAAAAAGGGCTCATTCGATTGGAAATGAAAGGGTTAGTGCCCTTTTTAATAGTAGAAAGTGATTGCAGGGCAACAAGCCCCCCTCTCACGCCCACCATTTCCCCAAACACATCCAAAAAAAATTTGAGATAGCCATTTTGTTCGACGTAGTTGAAAGGTCTGGAAATTAGGTCTTTGAGGATGACAAACCCCCCACAGCCCTCGGGGCTAAGGTTGTAAGTTGTTTCCTGGGTGCACATAATGTTTTCATAGAAACTGTTGTCGTAAAAACTTCAAAAAGGGCTTATTCCAATGGAAATTGAATGGGATATTGCCCTTTCTAATAATCAAAAGTAATCGGATGGAGAATCCCCCCCCCACGCTCATAATTTCCCCAAAAATTTCCGATCAACATTTTGATATGGTCATTTTGTTCAACGTAGTTGAAAAGTCTAGAAATTATTTCTTTAAGGATGACAACCCTCCCCCAATAGCCCTTTGGACAAGGGTCGTAAGTGATGCCCTTGGGCCATATAAGGTTCTTAGAGAAGTTTTGTCGTAGAAGCTTCAAAAAGGGGTCATTTGATTGGAAATTGAGAATACTAGAGCCTTTTTTATTAGTAGAAAGTGATAAAAAGGCAAATACCCCCCCCCCCCCCCTACGCCCATCATTTCCCAAAACACTTCCAATCAAAATTTTGAGATAGCCATTTTGTTCAGCGTATCAGAACGGCCGGGAAATTATGTATTTAAGGATAACAAAACCCCCAGCCCTCATGGTAAGTATTGAAAGTTATGTCCTGGGGGCATATAAGGTTTTTATAGAAAGCGTGGCCATATAAACTTCGGAGGGGGTTCATTGGATTGGTAATCAGACGCTCTAGTGCTCTTTTTAAGAGTCAAAGTTATCGGATGGCCGCTACCCCCCCCACACACACAAACACACATGTCGTATTGTCCCGAAATTTATCTAATAGAAATTTTGCGATAGCCATTCTCAAATTTTCTTTTATTTGATTAATTTAAGAAATCAAAAATCAATTAAGGTTTTAAGGAATAAATATCAGCATATGTGTATTAAACTGACAATGCACATTTTTTTTTTTTTCAGTAAATTCATTTGAATTTTTTTCAGTAAAGTACAAATTATATTCTGGCTTTTAGAAAGCTTGGGGTTTTGAGCCCTACTCATATTAATTTCTGCTTGTTTTGAGTTTGACTGTTATTTATTTTAATTTCTGTTTGTTTCGGGTTTCATTTATTTATTGATATTGATTTGTGGTAGTTGTATTCTTGGTAGATGATTTGATTCTATTTTTGTTCATTATCTTTACTTTTTTTTAAGAACTTATTTTGTTGAAAAAAAATGTTGATTAATAATAAAAAAAAAGCTTACACGGGCCCAAAGCTCAAAGGAGGCCATAGACGGTCAATCATTTTGATCAAAATTTTCCATCAATTGATTGACGTGTACTTTAATCAACCTTCAATCGACCCTTCAATCAACCCTTCTATATTGACCAAAGCTAATCTAACACACCGCTTTTAATCAAAATGACTGAGTCATTCAAACTTTCTATCAATCACTGTCAACGGTTGACTCAAGCGTCAAACAGGTTCCTAGACGGTCAATCATACTTTAGTCAATCGATTGATAAAAGCTTTTGATCAAAATGATTGACTGTCTAAGGCCTCCTTAAGATACTGTTATTGGATTGTTTCAAATGCCCTAAGGGAAAATGGATTAGGTGAAAACTGAGAGACATATAAAGTTCTAAACGTCTGTTGAAATTGCCTTTTCCAGCCGTAGTGGATTAACTGGTTTGCCCTAAAAATTAGTAAATTTAATTTTAATGTTCATTCTGTTTTAATCACTATCACTTCAATCTTGCTCCATAATTTTTAAAAGTTGTTTCAGCAACAACTGTTTTTCTTAAATGGTACGGTTTCAAAGTATTAATTGGAATGGATATTCATTGAAAATTTCCCAAATATTTTCTTACTATATTTGTTTCCTTGGATAGATGCAAAGATGACATACTCTGAGCTAGGCATATAACCTCGCTAAAAATTGAGTTGAGCTTCCTTAAATGTTTACTTAAATCATATTTTTATTAAACGTTTAAATTGTCATTCTTCGAAAGTGTAAATTGGTGTATTTTCTACATTACCTATTGAAATAACATTTACATGGAAGACTATTAGCTAATATTTTGCTTACTCTTTATTTTTCAGGTTATCATTATGATAATCCAGACGCTCGTTACCATCATTCCTATACAAAATCGTATAGCGATCTATATACTTTTCAAGAGGCAGATCCACAAAAATTAAATGGGACGGATATGTGCAGAAAACAAAGAATTATAAGACAACAATTTTCACCTAAGATAATGGACTTACTAGCTTGCAATTGACAGTCAACTCACCATGCAAATCAGCCTTTAACATGATGCTAGAGAAGGTTCGAAAAATTTCACGAACTGGGACAGTACTCATTTTATCCAGTCAAACTAAAGAGCAAGCCAAGTGAATATGAAATGATTAGGCTTGAAATCAGCCATGCTGCTTATTGCAGTGAAAAATTCATCCTTCCTGGAATAGTCATAACTGCCCTTTGGTTTTCATACCATAATTTTTAGTTGATTGTTTTACTTCTCCCATGGCTGATGGTTTTGTATTTAATAAATTTGAAGCTAATTACATAAGATATGAAAGCTGAATGTGTACTTTATTTTGTTAATACATTTGTTTCTGTGTTTTCACGATTCGTTACTCTTTTCTTTTCTAGCCGAATCAGGTTTCTATCTGTCCTATAAAAGAAAAGTTTGCTTTTATTTAATGTGTTCCTGAAAAGCGTAAACACGACTGTAAGCGTCATTTGCTGACAAAAAAAGGAAGGTGAATTTGCTGACAAAAAAGGAAACAGAGTGAGATTCAACTAGATGAATTTAGCTCAACATTTTGAAATGAAAGTGTTCTTAAAAGAATTCAGTTAAAAGTTAAAAGGCAAAGAAAACCTAGTGCTATTAATAGTGGTTTCATATTGCCATTCTGTAACTTAAGCCAATTGGGGAAAGAACGTAAAACGGTCAAGTATTAGTCAGTCTAAAAATTATCCACAAATTCGATAAAATTTTACATTCTTACACACCTTGAAAATTTGCCATATTTTAGAAAAAGAGGGAATTATCCCAAAAAGGGAAGTGATCTTGATGATGAAAAGACTATCAAATTCAGTATGTAAAAAAAAACCGCTGAGGTTTCCAGCTTCTATCAACAAAAAAAGGAAATGACCAGCTAAGAAGGATGGTCAGATGCGTTTCTTTTTCTTTTTTTCACCAGGGGTGATTGTACGTAGCTAATGGTCCTAGAATATTGGCTAAGGGCTCATTTGAACCAAAAATTTGACTTTAATATCCTTTTTATGCATAATAATGAATCGACAGACATCAAAGTAGCTTTCTTAGTAATATTTCTTGCCCTAAGATGGCTAAATTACAACCAAATGAAAATTCAGAAACAGAAAATCGATTCAGGATCATCGTAAAACTATGCGATAAGCTTCCCAATTACAGAGGACGTAATCCCGCACAGTGACATATTCGCTTCCAAAGACACGTGTAGTTCTTTATAAAATGAACCGGTATTATAGGCATTATATTTTAACCTTCATTTAGCTGATTTTATTCACTTGAGGCTTCATAAAAAATATGCATAGTAGAGTATAATAGTGCATCAGCTATCATGAAGGAGAATCAATAGGACATTCAGTAGTGTGGGGGGGGGGGGAGCGGTAGCCAGAAGGCTCAAAAATTTTATTTTCATGCCCACGGATTTTAACCTTTTCCGAGCTTGCAGATGAATATATAAGGAGGGGGAGAGTAATTTGCCCCCTGATATTCTTTCATCCTGGACAAAATTGTTGCACTAAGCTTAAATATCGGGCCTGCGGGGCGAAAGACCCATTTTCGTTGCGGAAATATTCCAAGCTGAACAAAAAAGATAACATTCATTTATTTACATGAACAGAAGGATGAGAGGAGGGGGAGGGACATTTCTACAAAAACATCTATTCGAAGAGCAGCCATTGGAAGCCGTGAAAACGATAACATTAAAGTTAATTTTTGATTTTTCAGCACTTTTTTCATGAATGGTTATGAGTATTGAAACATTGTTATATGATTATGAATAAACTTGAATTTAGAAAAAGGTTTAAGAATAGCCTATATGATATAGTGATCCTTGTCAAAATATACCCAAGCCCTTAAAACAGAAGTTTCGATTGCAATATATGCATTGACAGAATATACTATTTGCACTGATTGTAAATATGCAAAATTCTAAAACTTCAATTTTACTCATCAATTCTATTAGCATGTGAAAATCTCGGAAAACTTCAGAAAAAGGTTTTAAAGACTCTGAAAAGGGGTTAGATCTTAATGGAAACTATACGATGAAATTTGACAAGTTTGAAAGCCCTAAAAATTGATTACTCAATCATACAAAAGACGGACTGGACAGAATCTCTAGGGGAACATAAACCTGAAGCTTTTGGTTATGCACACATTAAGCAAAACCGAGAGCTAGTCAACTAAAGAGAATATTGAAGCCCATATTACTATATTGAAGGTTGAAAAGAACTATTCCAAGAAGTATATAAATGCTTGCGTGAAACATCTGATACAAGTAAGCCAATGTTGATTACGAGGACAGCAAAGAAAAATTGGCCAATAAAAACTGTAAGTAAGCGAGAAGCTCTTAGAAAAACGGCCAAAGACAATAGTAAAACGCTCCCTTAGATCCCAATCAATTTACAGGTAGCCTAAGAGAAGTAACCCATATCACATGTAATTGGATTTTGAAAATCAAACTACATATTCCAGTCGGTTTTCACAATTTTCCATGTGATGCTAAGCAGATTATGCTGAGATTTTTACCCTTCAAGCTAGAAAATTTGAGTTTATGCCAAGAGCAAAAACGAGCGAAAAATTTATGTTACTGAAAGTTTCATGGAAAAATGCAAGCAATCGAAAATAGACCATTCTGTTTTTCGACACGTTTAATTTCTTCCTGAAATAACTTGAAATTCTAGTGAAGACTCAAGGAAGTGAGGACTCCAATAATTTTCCATAATTGGGCAAGAATTATCTTTAGATGACCAATTTTCCCTGCTTACACATAAAGGAGTTTTTCCAAATTCGTACATGGACTTGTTCTGAAGTTTTAAGGAATAAGCCCTACCACAAAAGTAACCTTTTTATAATGATTTAATTCAACACGAAATTTCAGACAATGAATATCAATTTGCCCAAGGAATCTTCAGACGAATTTGAAGGCGAGAGCACCAGGGGCACCAATTAGGGGGGGGGACCATGCCCCTCCCTAGACTTTGAAAATTACCTTCTTATTTATATTTCACAGCTATTTTCTATTTTAGCTGTGTGCTATATTAAACCAGCAACTGGTCCAATAAATACGACCAACAAACTGGAGATCTAATTCTATCATTAGGAGACAATCTAAGAGTGTGTCTCCATTCACGCGTCTACACTATTTTATACCTGAGTAGGGTCAATTCAAAACTAAGCTTCATGTGGTCAGTATTTCTTTATTGTTCTTGTGAAGAATTCGTTGTAAACTATGAGTGTTGTATATTGCCTTTTTTTAGTAGCTGCGGAAGGAAATGTGTTCTAGGGTTTCAAGGGGGTTTTGGTCAGCAGATTATTGACGATGTTGAATAGTTTATGGGATGACTAGTCCCAGTGGAGTGTATGGGACTGTCGTGACCAGGAAATGTAAGTAATTGGTTTATGGGGTTTCTAAGCGGGGTAGTTTCACCATAGAGTATGGGAGTGATTTTCTAAGTGAGTTTCTAGGTGTTTCTTCAGTTCTTCTCTTGCCGTGTCTGAGTGAAGTCCTTGTCTACTACCCGTTTAACTGAATCTATCTTAAACTACTGTACATAAACTTAGTACAATAAAACACATAGTTTATAGTGAAAGAGACTCTTTTGCCTCCTCCACGAGAACCTATAACTCTGAATGATTCGGCTAAGCTTTCCAAAACGCTTATCAAAGTAAACCCCTATATCAGCAGAAAGCAAGGTTTACATCGTAATCTAACTATGAGTAAAAAGCGACAACAAACTTTGTATTTTATTTTCGGTGAAAATGTGGAAGAAAAATGAAGAAACTTTAGTGCAAGAAACTGGCAATAGTGTCAGCGCCCAAAGTGTCGGGTTAGTTGGGATTAATTCCCCCACCTGACAGAATTTCGGAAACAAGCGGAACAATAAATGGCTCAGGTCAACATGAAAGTTCGGTTTACATCGCTGAACCCCTTGCTGGTTTCAGTAGCAGTCAAGAAACTCTCTCAGATATCTCTAGGACGCGTCACGACAAACCAGCTCAACCTATTCTTGAGAGATATCCGGCTTCCACTTCTAACGGAAGGAAATTCAGTGCACATTACTATAAGACTTATGAATGGATGGAATACTCGAAAACCTTGAATTCCGTGTTTTGTTTTTCTTGCCGCCATTTTTCTATGGGGACTCTAAGGGCTGGAGAAACTGCTGGAAAATGGCTTTCATTGAGTCAAGATTTTGCAAGTGGAAAGACAGTTCTGCTCTACTAAAGCAACATGATGGTTCTGAAAGACATAGGCCTTGTATGTCAGCATGGCCAGAATTTAAGATAATGAGTACTGATACGTCGAAATCTATAGCGAATGCCTTAATTCAATCCAGATCTCAAGAGGTTCAGGAAAAAAGAGATCATGTGAAGTACATTTTTCGCACTATTTGCTTTCTTGGCCGCCAGGGTCTTGCTTTGAGGGGTCAGAAACATCTGCAAACCGGGGTAATTTGGTTGAATTGATGGAGGAAATGTCTAAAGGCGACGAAAAGCTGAACGTCAAGTTACTACTACTACTACTACTACTACTACTAACAACTCACTGCAGCACCAAGCCGCCTGAGGCCAACACAGCTACACACACTCCTCTCCACCCCAATCTATTCAAAGCCTCCCTTTTTACACCCGCCCATGAAGTTCCCATTACCTTTAAATCTTTCTTTACGACGTCCTCCCACCCCAGACGGGGACGACATGCTTTCTGTTTAGTTTTAGACGGTTTGCCGAAAAGAACAGTCTTCGGCAATCTGTCATTCCTCGTCCACACAACGGGCCCTAACCATCTCAACTTTTCTTTCATTATAGCCCTAGAGAGCGGTATTGAACCACATTTTTCGTATAGCCAATTCTTTGAAATACCGTCAGTCAGCTGGGTACCCAGAACAATCCTTAAACAATTTCTCTGGAAAACATCTAGCAAATCTTCATCCGCTTTTCGGACCGTCCATGCTTCAGAGCCATATTTGACCACTGTCATCACTGTAGCTTCTAATATTCTAATCTTGGTTTGCAGACTTATCTTCCTATTCTTCCAGACTTTTCTTTAGCTGTGAAAAAACACCCTGAGCCTTGGCTATTCTATTTTTAACATCTTCACTGCTCCCTCCATCTTTACTAATAATACTACCAAGGTAAGTGAAGCTGCCCACCTGATCAATCTTTTCATTACCCAACGTCACCTTTTCATCTTCACTTATTCCTAGCCTTAGTGACTTAGTCTTCCTAACATTAATTTTCAAACCAATTCTAGCACCCTGAACTCGCAAAACCTCTAAAACTTCATTCATTTTGCTCTCACTTTCATCCAGGATGCTTAAATCATCAGCATAATCTAAGTCCATGGGACTTTTTCCTCCCCATTTGATTCCGGTCTCCCATTACCTTTCCTGTGCTCCTTAAGACACAGTCCATCAAGATGATCAATATAATGGAGAGTTGAACACAACCCTCCTTAACTCCTGATTTAATACAAAACCAGCTGCTAACCTCATTTCCTACCTTAATCGCAGCAGTGTTATTCTCGTACATAGCACTAATCACTTTAATGCATTTGTCTGGTACACCATACAAGAATTAAACCTTTACTAAAGCTCTTCTATCAACAGAATCAAACGCTTGCTCATAGTCTATAAAACTGAGGACCAAAGGTGTTTGACAACTCAGACACTTCTCAATTACTAACCTAGGAGTGAAAATTTGGTCAACACATCCTCTACCTTTTCTAAAACCGCACTGCTCTTCTCTTATAACTTTGTCTACGGCATCTCTCAGAGTACCATATTACTAAGTAATATACTACCTACAGAGACCAAACTAATGCCTTGATAATTACCAAACTCACTTTTATCACGTTTCTTATAAAGTGGCTTAATTAAGGTTTTCCTAAAATCGTTAGGTACTTCCCCTTTTTCAAAAATCATATTCATAATCTTCAGTAACTTATTTCTAACCTCAGAGCCACCATATTTAAGAAACTCATTTACCACCTTATCAGCACCTGGAGCCTTACTACTCTTTAATCCTTTTAGTACTGTTGCAAATTCCTCCTCACAAAACAGATCTTCCTTCACATTCAAGGTATCAAAAACTTTTATATTTTCCTCTATATTTTTTCTAACACTCTATCTCGGTTAAGTAAATTCTCAAAATGTTCGGCCCATCTCTCTTTACTCTTTTCCCTATCACTAATTGCGACCCCACTCCTATCTTTAACTGGGTCAAGTTCGGATTGACTACTCACTCTCAATTTGTTAACGTACCAGTACAATATTTTACTATTATGCCGTCTAGCTGCATCTTCCAGATCCTCGGCAATTTTATCCATGGCCTCCACTTCACACCTCCTTAGTTCATATTTTAATGCTTTCTCCACTTTCTTTACATTTCTTTTGTTTTCATATGATCTATCACTCAGATAATTCTTGTACAAGTCATTTCTCCTTTCTGTTAAACATAACATCTGCAAACCGGGGTAATTTGGTTGAATTGATGAAGGAAATGTCTAAAGGCGACGAAAAGCTGAAGGCCAAGTTTCAGTGCCGATACGGTCACTATTGCAGTCATCAGTACCAAAATGACGCAGTTACACTGATAGGAAATGCCTTGCACCAAGATATTATTTCAGAAGTAAAATCAGCTAATTACTTTGCTATTCTTGTCGACGAGAGAAAAGACGTCTCTATAAAAGAACAATTAGCGATCCTACTCAGGTACATATCAAATGGAAAAGTAGTGGAGCGACCAATCGGCTGCTATCACATGCACAAATTAGACGCCGAGAGCTTATCCACCTCAATTTGTGAAACTATAGAAAAGCTTGGTGTATATTTGATGCTGTGTATTGCCCAATGTTATGACGGCGCATCCGTTATGAGTGGGAAATTTAACGGAGTTCAAGCAAAGTTTAGGGAGAAGGTGCCTTATGCAGTTTATGTACACTGTCACGCCCACAGATTAAACTTGGTTTTGACTGACTGCCTAAAAAATATCAGCGAACTTTCTGAATTTTCTGAATCTGGTGCAAAGACTTTACGCATTTATATCATGCAGCAATACTCGTCACGAGCTATTTGTGGAATCCCAGCGTATTAGCGGGCAAAAAGTCTTGGAGCTTGAGAAGACCGTCCAGACTCGCTGGTTTTACGCAGTCCGCTCTATTTCAAAGGTGAAGGCCAGATTTGATTGTATTGTTGCTGTGCTTGCCGCAGTGTCTGATAGTTCCAACGGCGAGGCAGCGTGTGAAGCAAAAGGACTACTGGACAAAATCAACTCTGCCTCTTTCGTTTCAACTTTGCAGATAATGGAAAAAGTATTAGTCATTGTAAATTGTTTATCAGAGCAACTTCAATCCGGAAGTTTGTTGATTTATAAGGCACTTGCCCTGATTTCTGGGATATATGAGACACTCCAAAAGCTGAGAAATGATAACGAATCGAACAACTTAAGCAAAAAAATATCTGAATTCTTGGCTTTAAACGGTATCCAGGAATCGAAATCTCTACAATCTAAAACCAATGCTCGAAGCAAGAGAAGTCAAGCCATTTCCATTTGTCTCAAAGACTTTCTTTCGAACTCAACAACCGGTAAGCGCAACACCAGTCAGCCAGTTGAATCAGACTGCAGTAAACTTCTTTACTTTGAGGTAATAGACCGTTTCACGAGTGAGATGGACCAACGTTTCATGCAAAATATGCCTCTACTCGACGCTTTATCTGCTTTCATCCCCTCAAGTTCCGATTTTCTCGAACTTTCGAAAGTGGAAAGAGTTATGGGTCATTATCAAGAGATTCTCGGTGTCGATGACCATGCAATAGAATCCCAGCTTTCTCTTGCAAAGCTGCATCTGTCAAAAAGTGATATTCCAAAAATGTATCTTCTTCGAGCTATCAAAATCTTATCCGACCTCCCAGTTGCCTATTCTGCAGGGCTAAAACTGATGAAGCTAGTTGCTACTTTGCCTGTGACCACTGCCAGTAATGAACGATTCTTCTCGGCATTAGGGCGTGTGAAAGACTATCTGCGATTGACAATGGGAAACGACAGACTCAGGGATCTCATTATAATGGCCGTTGAAAAAGAGGAGGTAAAGAAACTGGATTTGGATAGATTAGTTGACGATTTTGTCAAGCAGCGACCTCGCCACTACCCCCTGTTTTAGGTATGTTTGCTCAATGTTGTTCTTTTTTCTCCATCTTAATTTTTAAAAAATCTAAAAAAAATCCTTGCCCCCCCCCCTACATTTTCGTGAATTGGCGCCACTGGAGAGCACTTGTCGAGGAAAGCCTTAATGATGCAATAGCTTACAACTCTTCTATCAGTAAGAAGAAAGACTTCATCATGAATAGAGAAGTCAAAGGCAGACTAATACCAATCTATCCTAGAATTAGTGGAAAACCAGAAGTGCCGGTTTCGATCAGCAAATTTGTGGTAGCAGACAGCGTCTTAAGACCTCCCTAATTGACAATGGAAGTCGAACTTATGAAACTTGCCAAAACACTTACTCTCAAAATGATCTATAATAGCAAATTCTAGTAGCTTACGAATAGCAGTTGAAACGGCGATAGGCTTGAAAGAAGTACATTAAAACAGAGTTTTTTTCCCTTTTTGGAAACGGTTATGGTATCTCCAATACGAAAAAGAAACAACATATCTTGTCAATCCACCGCCGTAACAGTAAATAAAAATCCTCAATTGACTATTTCATATTAAGGTAACTTTAGGGGGTCTCGAAAATTGTTTTCCATAAATTTCGGCGATTGTCACTATTTTTCAGAAAACAAAAACATTTACTTTATCTCCGTTCGAATTTCGTTTATTCCTCATAAATATTTTGGAAAAAAATACCGCAGTTAATTATAAGATAATTATGTAGGAAAATGACAAGCTTCAAAACATACTTTAAAAAACGAAAATGATATAGCCAATACATCAACAGGTGGCACCATTAAGTATCTGTTGTCTCCAATCTGTTTCACTGAAGCCACAGCCATGATTTTACAATGCATATACTTTCAGAAATATGTCTTACCATTAGTATTTATGGCATTTAGATACTATCTGTATGCATAGTTGACCATTCTTCTAGTGCACGGAATGAAATAACACCATCGAAAGCTTCGGTAGTGTTTGCCTCCTCCCTCCAATGGGAATAAATGCTGACAGCGACGTCCATGATAAGCTGAGAACTAATCATTTTTTTTTTTTTTTTTTTTTTTAATACTTACTGATTACTTTCAGCAGAGAAACGGTTTTTTTTTCTTCTTTATTCCCAGAACAAAGGAAAATGGGCAAGTTGGAGCTCCGGAATGAAGAAGCATGTAGCTTTTAATGATGGGCTTTTAGCTAACAGACTTTTTGCTATCTTGAAAAGTAACTGAGCTGAGAAATTAGAAAAATAGAGGTAGTTTAGAAACTGCCCCCTGTTATGTCACTTCCCTTTTTTGCAATAGGGTTGGATTAGGAAACAATAGTTAGAGAAAGAACATAAAATCCCGTCATTTAAGCAGAAAATTGACTCAGGTTACCCATTCCGGCAGGAGAAGGCGGCGATAGGAGTGATAGTATTATATGTTAGTTCGTTAAAGGCGCTGACTACCCCTATGACCCTTTCTGGCAGAAGGTCAAGAAGGCCCTTTGGATTTCTGACAGATTAAGGAAAGAACGAGGAGCTCAGGGATTCGTTTTTATTTTTTAATATTATTTACGACTGGACACGGGATATTTTAGCCGTATCAAAGTATTAATTTTCAAAAAAAGAGTTATTTTGAGGGGAAGCTCGAAGATTCATTTTCAATCATTATCTCAAGATTTTGATGGTGTAAGAAGGAGCGGGGAGTTGTTTTCTAAGAGACCAAGGTAGGGAGACGAGAGTTTCGAAAACTCCCTTATTTAGGGAGGGTTGATTTGACTTATGTATAATATAGTACCCTTGTCCTGTGAGCAAGTACTTAAAGAGGGGTTTTATTTTGCTAACAAGATTTCGATTTTTCAGCATAGCAGTTTCCCGGGTAACACGAAGTAGTCGGTTATTATGCATATAAATAGAAAATGAGAAAGTGCTTACATTCATCGTTTTTTTAAAGGTTCTCCAGTACGAAAAAAAAAACGTACGTGTTCATGAAATTAGATTCACGAAACAAGAAAAAAAAAACAGAAACGTTGGTATTCAAAATAAGCCTATATTAAGCAAAACATATTTATTCATATACATGAAACTCGCTTTAGGCCAAGCCCATATGCCTGATGTGTTCAAACTCCTTCTCCCCAACCATCTGCCTCTCAGCAGCCTTTCCCTGAACACAGATGGTGCTAGAAACATTTTATGCTGTAAGGTGAAACTATTATTTAAAAATGATAAACTGGCTGTAAAATACCGAAAACATCCTCTGATTCAATAATGTCAAAAATGTAATTTTGTCCAAAGCGTGATTTTACTCAAAAAACAAACCATTTTGTGGGAAATTGTCGTCTTCTTCTGTAAAATACTACTAAAATAATAATTGTGAAATACTGACTTTGATTTGCGAGATAAGATATGCAGGATATTGGGCAAGTCTATTGAATGATGACCGAAAGGAATTTCTTTGATCAAAAATGAAATTCTGGTCCTATTATTAGATTCCCTGACTCCTAGTGTAATTTAATGCTATCTTTTGGACACGGGCAAATCTTTTACAGTCAAGTATCCCAGCCAAAGGTCAAAGAAAACTCCTAAATTATCAAAGCCAAGGGTAATAAAGGCATTTATTTATATTTTAGCTCTAAAAGGTTTTATAATACAAAGGGGAAACAATAACTATAGCCTTTTTCTGAATAATGTTGTCGATCTGTCAAACATGTTTACACTACTGCCTTCTTTGTAGAAAAAAAATCCTATTGTCCCATTGTAAACTAAAAAGCTCTAAAACGAGCAATACGCGAAGTAGAATGGCGCATTTATGTTCTCAAGATTGTCAATGCTAATTAAGGGTGAGCGTTATCCCGTATGTCGGTGTCAATCATTTTTTAGAACTCAACCGTAAATCTTACTTGGAGTTGAGCTAAGGCATCCAAACACTCATACTACTTCCCTTGAATTCCCTTTTATGGCGACAAGTTATGTTAAGTTAGGTTATGGAAGGTTAGATTAGGTTTCTAACCCATTTCTGAGATTTATGATCTAACCTAACCTTAACTTTTACCATCAAACCTTGCATAAGACTAACGAAGCTAACTAGCAGAGCTGATTAAATCCAAGTAGAGAAAAAAGAATTTAGGACATTCAACGGTAAATGTCGCCATTAACCAAATTTCAGACATTCGCAGTAACATATATAAATAGCACTCCCCTTGAATAAGCGGCGCTAGGAGATGTAGAACACATTAAACCACCGCAGAGAATTTTCTCTCCATGAATTCGTTATGGAGTAAATTATAAATCCATTAAACAAATAGATGAACCTGATAGGAAAGGTTGGTAGCTTAAGATTTAGACGCTCGCAGACATGATGGACAACCAACATCAGCAGAAGAAGGCAATTTTGCAAGACAGCTTGAAATTCTCGAAAGTCTTCCAAAATGCACAAACTCATAATATCGAACCCGTGAAAAAAATTTTTTAGTTAATGCCGAAATCCCTGCGCTCAATTACACCAATGCTCAGTCCTGTGTGGTTGTGTCTTGCTAAAACTAAAAAGATAGCCTATGAAAGAGTGTGTAGTCTAAACATAGGGGTGAAAGAAACATCACCAGAAAAGCTAAGGAATGATACCCTTCGATTAGAGCAATGATATTCGTCTACAGCAGCCTAAAATAGGAAAAAGTAGCGTGTTTGAATACATGTCACCATAGTATAATCTAGAGAAGCTACGTTTTTCCAGTCAGTCCCCTTAGTTAAAAGAATCAGTGCATTTTTATGAGGGGGGGGGACCTTTGTTCTGCATATTAGTATTGAGATCTCTCTAACAACCTTATCCCTAGCGCTTTAGACTCTAGAAAACTATTCATTCTCACACTATATTTGGGTTTTGGAATCTATTTCTTTCTCCGATAGAAAGTAGTATTCAAACTAAGTCAGAAAAGTTTTACAAATAAAAGCTTTTAGGTTTTATTCTAAACTTAATACGTTTAATATATACTCCTTAGTTTTTCTTAGGGCTCATTGACTTTCTGAACTGAAAAAACGACTCAATTTTTTTTCCTTCTCTGATAGAAAGTACTAATCAGTTAATGTTAGAAACGTTTTACATATAAAAATTTTACGTTTTAATATATATTTAACCTATACTTCTCAATTTTTCTTAGGACTCATTGATTCTCCGAAAACTTCAAACAACCCTTTTTTTGTAAAGTCGCATTGAAACGTTTAATGGTCACAAAACGGTGCATTGTTTTGGTGAAACACGAACATATGAACAATTATAAATGGCACATGGCCAAGAAAATGCACTGAGACATCCAGAGGTCCCTTCAAAGCTTTTGTGTCTCTTCTTTTTTACTTAATGAACAGAAAAAAAACCCTAAGATGTGGTTCTCATATATTCTACACTATTATTTCAGGTAGCACCATACTGAAGGATTCTACCAAACAAGCTTTCTAATGTAGAAAGTAGGTAAAAAAGAGACAAGACAGGGGAAATAAAACAGGAAGTCTAACCCCCCTCAAAATATTAAGTGTGAGTGTTCTATTCCGCAAAGCTTAAAATAAATGTGACTTATTTAACAAAAAAGAACTGTATTTAACCGTTTTTCCCCCTCCCTAGAGATTCCAGAGCCCATACCACCCTCTGGAACAATTTCATTACAATATGATGCCTGCCAAAAAACCTCCAACATTGGAAAATTAAATTTACATTCACGGATAAGAGTGGAATTTCAATTTCTGCTAAACTGCTAATGGAAGAAAGAGCTGTGTCTTGCATTATAATTTATATCAATTTTACATTAACTCTAATCAAAAGGATAATTCATTAAGCACTGGGACATGTCTCTCGTGGAAATTCCTTTGCTTTACACTTATATAGAAAATTAGTTTTTACATCCGAAATATGTATGCATGAAAGTATGTGTATTGATACCCAGTATACAAACAACAACAGATGGCGTAAAAATAAAGAAAATAAAATTAAAAAAGATCCAAATTAGCCTTGCCGCGGCTGGCCAGTTTCTCGGCTACTCAGGTGCACTTCTAGCTCCTGATGCTTTTCGATTGGGTTGTGTAACTAGTATCACGGCTGTAGCTGTAGCTGCAACCTAGTAAAGAACGAAACACGGCCCCTACTAACCAAAAATTAAAAAACGCATTTTAATAAAAACTATCTTGTGAGAAAAAATTACCATTTGATGGTAACTTTTTTGTCGATTCGTCTTAATAATAAAGTATTATTTCGAAAACAAACTTATGGGAATTTCGAAAAATAACCTGAAAGCCTAAAAAAAAGGTATCATATCGAAACAAAAAATACACTATTGTAATTACCATGGCCGAAACCCTTATATAGGAAACTCACAGTCCCCTGGCTTGAACAGCAAGGGAAATATTTTTTTGAATTGGTAGCACTAAAGTGTGCTTATTTTCCTCCACTGCTAGCGGGGTAGTGAAACATCATATGAGAACTGTTTAAGGGCTCTTTTGAAAGTAAATTTCTATATTTCAATAAAATATTTTTTTTTTTACAAAAAACTGAATCTTCGTATACAACATGATGTTGTATTGGGTTTGATGTCATATTTGAGTGACTCCTGCCTGATTCTGTTGGGTTTGTTCTTTGCCATACGACTTTTATTGATTTTCAAGCCAATATATTTCCCTGTTGTTAGGCGGTTCTAATCGTGTACTTTTTATTCTGATCTGATTCTATTTTTAGGAGTTATGGGTTATTATATTTTTTAACATTGGACGTGATCGTCTCTTATTAGGTTGCTAGCTACCGCTGCAACCCGGATCTAGCTAAGAAAAACCCAAAGGCTTTTTCCTGTCTGTGTTATATGACGTAATTTATGATCAAGTGGAATACAAAGGTCCAAGCATAAACACAGCAAATCAACAAAAGTTAACCTTAGCAGAAATTTACAGTGATCGAGTGATATGCTAAGACCCAGAAATAAGAAGGTTAATTTAAGAAAGTTTACGTTTAGTCACTATTTACTCATCGTTCGAAAACAAGAAAATCCAAGAAAAGGCAGAACTTATTCAAAAGAATAGCAATAGAACATAGCTGTTTAACCTTGTTTGCAAAAATATTCTGATTAAACAAACAGTATTGCATCCACGAAGGGGAACACAAGGATATTTAAAAGATTTATCAGGATTAGAATTTTTGATGTCAACACAACAAAATCCAAATTATTAATTATTTATTTATTATTAATTAAGTAATTATTATTCAATATATCATCAAACCCAGTGCTAAATAAAAACATGGAACGTTGCTATACTATCATAAACTCTTGTAGGGAGAGCTCTATTTAATTAAAATTGCGAACTTATAATCGACCCATAGGCTAAGCGTATTTTTCACAATTAACATGCTATAATAGAACGAGTCAAGTTTCTTTGAAATCTCGTCCCAACAGCAAACCGAGGCAAGTAAGTTTAGCACACGGTTTAACAATGATACTATTTGGATCAATTACATTATTAAAGAGAAGAATCTTTTTGGTCAAAAACCACAACGTCACTGTTCAAAATATTAAAATCTAGATCAATCGTCTGATAGTTCTCTGAAATATCCCGGAAAGATTTTTCATAGCCCAGAGTTCTGTTAATACTAAACAAGCAATCGGTGAAGCACAAAATGCAAATTGTTGTTCCTTCAAAAGTGATGCACTGGAAAAGTGAGTCCTGGGCTAGGAGGGTCGCATTGTTACAAATAACAGTTGAAGATAAAATCCCTTGCTTCACATTAATAAAATCATCGAATTGTAAACTACGCTAAAATATAAACATTAAGTTACCACCACTGAGTTATAAATTGCTGTACATAGTTATAAACTGCGTGAAAGACATCCGTTCATTAATGTTTTGTTTATTTTATCAAAACGTATACAAAAGAAAACCCAAATGAATGATAAATGACAGCTCTCTAAGCATCTGTAGATTTAAAGGTATCGTCATCTACCGTAGAAAAGATGTGACCTTCGGATGTCATCATTTGTAAAATGGACCTAAAAAGAATTTGAAGTGAAATGGAACCTATTTATTATATGTTAACGAAAAAACTTGTATAAGACAGGGAATCTATTGATAAATTGTTGCGAATGGAATTGAACAATGCAAACAAGCATAGGCACAGGCATTTATTTTGAGTCGAGGCGCCCATTTCGAAAGAAAAGGGGATAAATTCGAAAATGCTTCAGAAAAGGGGGGGTTAATGGAAAACTATAAGACAAAAAAAAAACTTTGAGGTGCGGAAGCGCAAGGTTTGGGTCCAAAGACAAATATGAACTAATAACTAGTCGTAATTAATGTCTTGTCATAATTCAATAAACTAACAAAATTATATTATTCAATACTATACATATTCAATTTTATAGTGGTGTACGGGCGGACCCTTAACGAGTTTACCAGAACCCTGACTGCAAACAGGTGCCCAACTATAAAATTATATCCTTACAAACAACACAGCATTTGGACCGTATTTTAATTGATGGATAATTCTTCTGGGTTTTGTTTGTTTTCGTTGGCTATTTTGGACTGAAAGACCTCTTCTTAGCAAAGTTATCTATTATGGGTGGCCTTCTCACAGCAGGGGCGTAATTTGCTATGGGGCAGGGGGGCAATTGCCTCCTCCAAACCCCGGTTTGCCCCTTACTCAGGCAGGAAGGATGGGGTGCATAGGCAGAAAATAGGGATCATGATAAATAAGGAAGCTTCTAAGTCTTGCTTAGGTTGGGAAAGTATAAATCATAGAATGCTAGTTGTTCATTTTACGACTAAAAAAAGAGCAAGTTATGAGTCATAGTAGTATAAGCCCTGTAGAACCGACTGGTGGAGATAGTAGTGACTCAGATGAATTTTGCTTACGGTTACAATAATAAATAAACAGGATTCCGCATAAAAATATGGTATTTCTATGAGAGGACTTAAATGCCCGGGCTGCTAGAAATATGGATAAATGGTACCCTAGCCTGGGTAAATTTGCTATAGGAATGTCTATACAACTAAAGCATTTGACGGCTTTGCAGAAAACAAGGGTGTGGATATTAAAAAGAATATTAAGATTATAGTGCTTATGCTATGATAAATAATTTTTTCATCAGACATATGGTTATACCTACAAGTAAAAAATCTTTGGTTCGTTTCTTCAAAACTTAGAGCAAAGCAGAGGCTACTTTGACAGCTAGTTTTCTAGTAAAACAGTCTCCAGTTCATAATTTAACAGCTTGCTAAATCCTTTTTAAGCTCATCGCAATGAATCTGGAAGTTTTGGTAAATCAAGCAATAAAACATCTTAACTTACTAGATTCCAAAGTGAAGAGACAAAAATTACACCTTTAGCTCATATAAAACTAAAAATGACTCGAATAGAAGAGCTTAAGATTATCAATAGCCGACAGTCATAAATCTTTACGACGAAAAAAACCACTTTTAAATGAGTTTATTTCATAAAGAAACCCACTAGAAAACAATGGTTACTCTATTGATTGGCTCGGGAGGCTTAAAGACAATAAGAGAAGGACAATAAAGACACGCTTGGCACAGTCCCCCAACACCTGCCATACTTCCACCACACTCGGCACGTGTCACCTGGTGAACGTGATTTTTGAAAGTGGGCAACCCCTCTATCCGAATATAACCAAATCGTAATGGCAATTTAGTATGCGTGAAAGAGGAATTAGAAACTATTAGTGGCACTCAAGGGCGTATCCAGAATTTTTCGGGGAGGGGGGTGGGTACAAAAAAGGGAATTTTAAAAACATCGGAAATTTTTCATATGCATTTTTGTTACGTTTTTACCTGTCAGACAAAAATTAGGAAGGAGGGGGGTTGAAATCTGGTACACTCCCTCCGTAGACACAACATTGGTGGCACTCACACTATAGAATTGCCCACATAACTAGAAAACCTTAAAAAAAAGCTTCAATTGTTTTAATTTTTATTCAGTAGAATTTAGATTTTAATTTAATTTTAAAATTCAGATTTGGAATTCTTTGCACTTTATTTTCACTTTTCTGTTAAAGCAAGCTTGGCCTGCAGAACATGGGCTAGTTAGAAGAACAGGCACGAACACATGTACAAAACTCGTATGTATACAGATAATATCTATACAGACTTTTGAAATTAGCTTCATGACTTTGCTGGGAATCACTAGATGACACTAATTGTCATTTCATGCGTATAATCTTTATTTCAAGTTATTTGATTTTAGATGAAGATAAAACGTCGTTTGCTTTTCTTTTTCCATAATGAACGAAGTTCTTACTCTTATTGGCTTTCCTGCTTTGCGGTCCATGTCGAAAATTAGGAATTTGAGCAAACGTTCCAAAAAAATAAAGATTGAATCTATTCTTCAGGTAAGCGGAAACAATTCAAATTTCTAACCTGAAATACTGAAATATGAATCATACAAATATACATCTAGTTTCAAACCTAAAAGTATATACAAACTGAATATTCCCTTTGTTGGTTTGGTCAATTAGTTTTTGATTTAGTCTACCGGAAAATATTTGTACTTCAGCCATGGGTGCCCATAAGCTGAATTTTAGAGGGGGGGGGCTTACCAGGACTTCCATCGCTGTATAATAAAAATCTCAAAACAATAATATAAGGCAGCATCATTCAGCCCAGGGGGAGGGCTAAACCCCCTCTGCCCCCCATATGGGCGCCCATGACTTCAACTAATTTAAAAGCTGCAAAATTTCGCCTTATTAGAAGTAGCAAAGTATAAATAAAGAGAATAAAAATCGAGGAAATAGAACTTACTCTATTTCTCTCTTGCTAATGATGCCTTGACACTGCCTGACAATATCATCTTTGTGTATACCCATTTCATCACTTGAGTTCTAAAATAAAGGATTTGAGCGTTTGAGAAGGAAGAAAACTGGTGAAAAGCGTGACTAATGCTGACAAACAGAATGACCAAAATTATCAAGGAATATAAAAAAAAAACAAGAGTTAACAACGTGTTTCATATAATTCGCGTTAAATAGCTATAACAGCCATAAATACAGTTTTATTTGTCGTGGGGGAATTGGAGGATGATGACGCATTGGTATATAGTGGTTTATGTCGTAGGTAGTTGGGCTAATCTACTGTTAGTTGACATGTTGATTAGTGGTATTTGGATTGAATCAGAATTTGGATGAGGGTATATTTGTTTTTCCATGTTTATTGGGCTGCCCCTTTGGACAACATTGTGTCAGGTTTTTAGGCAACCCAGAAAAGTGTTATGTTGCTATGTATGCAGTAAATATTTGTTCAAAAAATGAAATTTAAAAAAATTATTTCTTTTCTTCCTAATTTTTATTTATCTCTTCCCATGGAGCAAATTGCGCTGATCTGGATAGACGGCTCAATTCGAACAAATATTCCGAAGAAACAGACCTCAGGTATAAAAAGAAATTTCAAAATTATACAATGAGCAAAGCATATATCCTGATTACATTGACCATACAGTTGTTTAGACGAGAATATTCAGACATTTATTTCGAAAGGGGGGGGGGGAAGAGATAAGCCCCGATTTGCAGTAGTAAACATTACCAAAATCTTCGTAGAGAAGGAAAAGTTAACGACAAAAGGAATTCGCATTTCCGAAGATTTCTTATGTCAAAAATCAAAATGTGTTTAGGTAACTTCATCTCTCAGATGAGACACAATCGTAAATGTAATCCCCTTTCAATATCTATTCGAGGAAGGAGGGTGCAGATCGAACGTAAGTTATAGGGCGCACTTGCATACTAATTTATTTTGGTACTGTTGGCAGCAACAGGGAGATTACCTGTTACGGCTACTGTGGCCAGTATTTTTGCTTCAAGTGCTGGTTGTTGGTGACGTTTTCTTTTGTTTCTTGCATAGCGTTTTCACCTTTAAAAAAAAAAAAAAATCTGCCAAGCTTTGTTATGAATAACATTTAAAGTAATCTCAAGATGCCTTGCCACTTTTAACCCTTTTCGTTCAAGCATTCGGTGGAACGCATAAATAAAGCGTTGAAGGTGAGTACGTAAATAAAAGATACAGTAGAGCTGCAGCTGTTATTCTGAAAATCTAGAAAGAGGAAGTTCTAAAAGAAAGAACAAAGTAACGAAGTGAAAAATAAAGAACAAAACAAAAGTCACTATTAGAAATTTTTAAGATGATGGCTCCGTTAACAATATGCATACAAATGATTACCAACTTGCACGCTGGTTAGAGTCATAAGAAGACAGTTGGGGAAGATGTCTTGACAAAAAAAAAGTTTATCAGCACAACTAAGTCTAGACTTAGGATATTGAAAATAGTTTTTGAGTCTTTCGTGACTGAATGTTCACTTTTTAACAATGAGTAGTTTTAATTTCAGTTACTTACCGTAGTCTGTCATTTAGCCAGATAGAATTTTAAGATCTTGGATAAACTAGCGAGTCTTAATAATTCTGTTCTTGTAATGGCTCATTTTAAATTTAATTTAATGATAATTTTATCACCAAATGGCATTAGAACCGAAAAAGAAAATAGTGTACAGCGTTGAAGAACGTCCTTTATCACACGGTTTAAAGACCGTATGCCATATGCCAACTAGGATAGCAGATGTGTCAGTTTTGGTAATTGATAACAAATCTTCAGCTTTCAGTTCCGTCACTGTCTCTTATTCCAGGAGACTCATCAAACCATTGCATAAGTCTGATATTCAGGTTGATTTGCCCTATGGTGGAAAAGGCAAAACACGTCGGAGACAAACACAACTTTCACACAAAAGATTTCAACTAGATTTCAAACATGAGCTTTGAGATGTTGACTAGAGTTCTGTAATTAAGGTAAGGGATCTGAACCAATGATAAGATAAATATTATTATATTGTGAATCAAAAATTAATCTATTTTGTCCATCTACGAATTACTACTACTACAACTAACAACTCACTGCAGCAGCAAGCTACCTGAGGCCAACACAGCTACGCACAATCCTCCTCCACCCCATTCTATTTATAGCCTCCCTCTTTACACCGTCCCAAGCAGTTCCCATTCCCCTTAAAAATTTCCCTTGCAACATCCTCCCGCTCCACTCATTGCTTTTCGTTTGGACCTAAACGGTTGGCTGACAAGAACTATCTTTGGCAATCTGTCATCCTTCATCCATAGAACGTGTCCTAGCCATCTCGACCTTTCTCTCATTATAGCCACGGAAAGGGGGATTGAATCACATTTCTCGTAAACATTACTATGTCTTGACAGACTTTGACAATCCTGTTTTTGAGTCCCATAAGTAGCATCTTCCCCAGCTGAAAATGCGAGTATTCTTTTTGCACCAGTCACTCTTTGAAGAACATGAAAAGATTGATAAGAGTTACAAACAATATTAATCGGTAGGAAATGATGAACTTTCATCTTATTTAAATTTGTGTCCAATAGTGTATGACAAATATAAACACTTTTTGGACGCTCACAAAACCACTAAAAACATTTTAAAATAAAGAATAGAGAACAATTGGATTTTTTTTTTTTAACTGATTATAAAAACTAAAATATGGATCAGAAAGAGAGATTATTTTTGCGTTGAGAATTCTAAACGTGAAACATTTAAGGATGAAAAGATTGCAATATGGCACTTAAAAATACAAAAACTAAATAATTACTTTACGAAAGGTTTTTGTTGGTTTGTCCTCTTGAAAACTTCGCTCCCCTCCCTTATGATCAGAGGACTTTCGTGTTGCAAATAATGTCCTATATATAACAGAAAAACTTGGTATTTTGCAAATGTGAAAAAAAACTCCCAAACGCAATTTGGTATTTTGAAGTGTGCATTAGTGTTTGTTTCGCCTCTTTTGTCGTACTTAACAAACCCAAAAAAAACAACTAAATCAAAATGCACAAAAGTCCTGGATGAAATTCCTAAGAAAGTCCAGACATGAAGGGATGTCTTTCACCCTGAGTTGATTTGAACCATCCAAAATTTTACGGTGTAAAAACTCTATATACACCAATCCAGTTGCTGGGAAAAAAAATAATTGAAAATCAAGAGAACAGGTTCGCCATTCTATTTTAATTTGTCAGCTTCAATGATTAGAAATGGGTTCTTTTGAAGAAGACGAGTGAGAAGTTACTATGAAATATTTGAACTTTTGATATAAAAATGTAAGATTTCAAAAATTTTCTATAACTAAACGTTCCACAAGAAACAAAGGTTACGCGAACCCAGCTTTAAGGAGTAATTATCAGTTCAGACTTAAGCCAACAACCATAGGTAGACAGCAATTCTCTAAGCTGACCGTTTGCTCCCCCCCCCCTCCGGCTTTTCAACCCCCTTCCCATAAAATCACCTCCTAAGACTCAACACTATTTGTTCGACCTCGTTTAGAGTATGCTTGCCTAGCCTAGTACTACATAGCCTATTCACGAACCAAACACAGACAATACAAACAAAAGGTCTCTAAGAGTAGTATACAGTCAAGTCAAGCTCTTCTTCCCCTTTCTCCTCCAAAGTTCGAACAAATACTCCGGCTGGGAGGAGGCTCTGTGCAGAAGGTTTGGGCTAGAGACTGATTCTTATTCTCAGGTTTCTGGCATTTTCTTTCCGCCTCACATTCACACTCACCCCCCGAAGCATCGTAAAAGCACGAGAGAAAGCCCTACGCAAAGAAAATATTTTATACCATCGTTTGCCAAATGGCAGAACACTAGTAGATAGTGGGAAAGAGTCTATTATCTCTGTATTATAATTATTTTTATATATTTTTTATTTTTACTTAGATTCTAGAGTTTCATCCCCGAATATTAGTTGGACAAGTGTCCAACATGACGATATTTTATTCAGCTACTGACCGAGTTATTTTTTATCTTCGACGAGAACACAAATTCGGCCATTACGTTTGTGAGCAGTCGTTTTGAAATATACTATTCATTCATTTATTATGTATCTATTTTGAAGCTCTAAATATTTTAAATACTCTTTGTCAACATTATGACTGTAGAGTGATCGCCTTTCGATCTAGGCTGGTCAAGAACTATCGGAAGCATATAGGGCTAATGTTAAAACACTTACCGCAATTATTGCGAGTACTCTCTGCTGATTTGGAGTGAAACCACTAGCCGTAGAGCCTCTATCCATTAGTGGCGCAATGATTGAATTAGGCAACGCCCCTTCTGCTTGGTGACTAATGCCAGACTTTTCAAGCTACAAAGTTCAGAGGAGATAAATAAAAGATCTTTCTCTTGGGATTACAATAGGTCACTTCCAGAGTGACAATGAAGACAAAAGATAGGGAATAGGATTTACGTGACGGAATTTGTAGCAGCTAGAAGACAAATAGACAATCCAAGACTAATAATGAAGTTTGAATCGCGAATTTCGGCTATTGTAGGAAATTTCACAATTTCAGGCTGAAATAACTTTGTCTACTATATATGTGAGACTGAAGCTTATTCATTCACACAAAGTAACTGTCTTAGCTGGATAGCCCATTATTTTTTTGTGAGATCAATTCCTGAACCATCTAATTCTGAAAAAAACACGGTCTTGATGATGATAAACAACTCTAATCTGAATTTAGGACCAAACCAGAATCTAAACAAATTCACGGAAACAAATTAGCCTACTGATTTTTTCAAAGTGACGAAAACTACAGTCACCTATGAAGATGAGCCATTTCATCCTAAGAAAAAAAAGTTTCAACACTGGGTTTTAGTTCATAGAAACAACATGTTTTTACAAATAACAACAAATACATTGCTTTAGAAAAAAGACAACTCATATCACACCAAAATCTATAAGTACTATTACAGTAAGTTTAGCTAAGTAACAGCACAGTACTAAATCAATTCAATAGTTTAGTTTTTCCGTTTTTAACATCAATCTAGTCAAAACTGTTAAAAATTCTCAAGTCATTGATATGGTTTGATCCTCAAGTGCATAGTCTGGATTATCTGCTTTTCATTGGAAAAAAAAGGCAGGTCCAATTCGAACAGTCAAAACAAATTTACTGGTATTGTCACTTATTTATTTCTTACGCATTGAGCTTGAAAGTACAGAGAAAGAAATATCCTTGTAAAAGAATCGGTGTCACAATGAAGCAAAATTTTACAAATCCCCTTGTGGCCGTATCTCTCTCACCCATGTGTTTTCTTCCGAACTTTTTGTAAGTTACAGAGAAGCAGTTTAGTCATTTAATTAATGTATATCACGTCCCTTTTTGCAGTGAGGAAGCAAAAATTTAAAATAATAATAAAACATGGACGGCAAATCACTCTTTATTGTCTATCCTTGAATATGATTTTATAAACTTAAAATAAACCAGTTGCTTTTAAAATATACTGTTTATTTTTTCTAGGAAAACTTTCAAAATTACATGAACTAACAGACTTACTTTTTGCTTTGCAAATCAAATTATTCGTATTGTGGAAGAAAAGTGACTGAAAAAAATATTTTTAAGGAAGACATAGCATATAATCCATAGGGACATTTAAAGGCTAAGGGTAGAAACGTACGTGATAATTTTTATTCTTCTCTGTTCTGTTAGTTGGTACCTGAGTTTATTGACTATTAAGATGTCTTGCCCAAATTGTGACTTATTACCCTCCTTCACTTTTTATTAGACCTTCAAGAATAAAATTTTCTTACGAAAAAATCAAGAAAAAATTATTCAGAACACACAAGCTCTTGATCTGAATGTAAGATCTGAGAAAATCGGTTTCATAGCAACAAAGACCAGTGACGGGTGACAGAATGCATTGAACTTGTATAATTTGGGCTATATATTTACACATTAGGGGAGTTGGGGTAAAGTATAGCGTGTCTGCATGCAAAATGTGTTAGCTACAATTGTTCTACATTTGACGAAGTGAGAATTATTTTATAACTTCACGCTGTCCAAATAATTTACCCCCCCCCCCCCCTAATGTGCGAACATATAGCCCAAATTATATAGGTCCAATGCATTCTGTCACCCAAGCATGAAACCAGTTTTTAAAGATCTACAGATCAAAATCTTTGAGTGTGTTCTGAATAATTAACAAGTACCAAAGAGGCTTTTATGCACAAGGAAATAAATGCTTACATCTTTCATTTGAATCTGTTTCAGCTTCAGGGGAGTGTACATGACTTCCAACATATGACAGGTTATGTCGTTATAAGAGGCGCAAACTCTAAAGTTTATAGCCATGAGTGACTTTCTTCCTTGGAATTCTTTGAAGTGCCCAACAACCTTTACAATCGCTTCATCAGTAAGCTCAGCCTCTTGTTTAGTCTAAGAAGAAAAATAAGTAGATGTCAAGTTGTGTCAAGTAGCGCTACAAGTCTAACTCGCAAAATGGATTTTGAATGTTAGTGATATATTTTGAGTGAGAAGTGACAAAAAAACCAGTTTTTTTAAAGAATGATCTTGACAGGCCTTTATTTTATAAATTTAATAAAGAAACAGTTAGAAGAAGACAGAACAATTTAAGATTCTAACATGTGCATTAGCCCATGATATTGCCTTATATTTGGAAAATACTGAAAAAATAGCGCTGTACTAAATACACAAAGTATAATTAAAAAACAGGACGTTGCTAAATGCAGCAAGAAAGTCTTTAACTAGCCTGCAAAAAATCAAAGACTAATTTTATAAGGTGCTTATTATTCTTTCGCAGCTATAATATTAAAGCTTTTGCCATACAATTTAATTTCTCTAGAAAACTCAAGCTAGGCCAGTTTTCGTATAAAGAGTTTTTTTTTAGAGTTTACCAAATATAAAGAATTGTCAAGAGTGAGCTTATTTTAGCTGCTTTTGTAAATAGACGTTGCATAAACTGCGAAGCAATGATGAAAATAAATAGCCTCAACCATTGACGAATTAGCCTTGTATTTGAATAATGTTTTTTCACTCGGTAGTTTTCTCAAAATACTTTTTTTGTCCACTTGCAAAGGTGATTACGAAAGGGAGTATTAAAGAGGGGGGTTTTAAACACTAGTTTAAAGGTTTTTGATCATGGTTATTTCAGTAGTAGACCTTTTTATGATTTCAAGCCTTTACACTCAAGAAGTGACACTAAAATCACACTTTGGTGCCATAAGACATTTTATGGTAGTGTTGTCATGACGAAATTATAAAAAGTGCGTAAATGTGAATCAGCTTTCAAATCACCTTAAGCAACCCTCTATGATATTTTAATGCTGGATGAATAAAACAGAAAAAGGGAGACTTGCCAGCGTTTCCAGCTCTTTTAAAAAGTTCCCTTTAATTTGTTTCCGCCATAAACTTTTGCTATTAAGATAAATTTAAATAATAGTTATCACTCCTGAACAAGGTGCTGGTTTTCTCTGTACTAGGGTACAGCTATCACTACAATAATGACCATTAAGTGAGTTCAGGTCCTGGGCATGAAAAGTTTCACTAATATTCAAATACAAAGGACAGAAGGATAAATTGTTGTTTTTGGAGGGGTGATAGTTTTACATCGAAATGGAGTAAAAAAAGAAGCTTTTGTCACCTCCGACAAAACAGGCTGAATTACATTTTCTAGTTAAATTGTTGATTTGAGGAGGGTTGAGCCGAACGCGTTTGATTTGAATAGGGGTTGAGTGAGACAGGTTTGGGGTAAACAGGGAAGGAGTATTGGGTTAAATGAGGGTTGAATTGCACGGAAGCAGTTAAATGGGGGTGGAAATAAATAGAGGCTGAGTTGCACGAAGGTTGAATTACATAGAGGTTGAGTTGAATGAGAGGTTGAGCTGAATGGGTTTGAGTTGTATGGATAATGAGTTGATTCAGAGTTGAGTTACATTGAGGTTCAGTTTAATGAGGGTTCAGTTAAACGAGAGTTCAGTTAAACAGTGGTTCAGTTGCGTGAAGATTCCGTCGAATGGGGTTGAGTTGCACGGGGGTTGAGTTGAGTGAGGGTTGAGTTGCACGAGGGTTCAGTTAAACGGGGGTTGAGTTGCACGAGGGTTCAGTTAAACGGGGGTTGAGTTGCACGAGGGTTCAGTTCCATAGGGGGTTGAATTTCACGGAATTTAGTTAAACGAAGGTTCAGTCGCACAGAGTTGAGTTGCATAGGGGTCCAGTTGCATGAAGGTTCAGTTAAATGGGGTTTAGTTGCACGGGGGTTCAGTTGCACGGGGTTTCGGTTGCACGAGGGTTCAGTTACAGCTAGGTTCATATGAACCAGGGCTCAATTACATGGGGGTTCAGTTGCACCTGAGTTTAGACCTACGAAGGTTCAGTTAAAGGTGTTCAACTTCTTGGGGTTCAGTTAAATGAGGGCTCAATTACATGCACACACTTAAGGACAAATACAAACCTCGTCATCATGAAAATATGTAATTTCCATGATTCCCGTCTTATCATCAAGGTGAAAATTCGTTCTACCAGGATGAGACTGAATATTTTTCACTTGACCAATCAAAACAATGATGGCAACAGGCCGATTCTCTACAGTGATTTCACCACCTGGACATCGTAGAATCTGACCAACTGTCATTTCAACTACATTTTGAGCTTTGGACATTCCAGGCTTTAAAAAAAAGGAAGTTATTTTGAAAGTCTTTTCCACCTTCAATCCTGGAAAGTGTTTATGAATACTGGAAATTTCAAAATAGCACTACTAAGAGCAAAGAAAACAGTGGCATAAAATATAAACACTTTCATATTTTGATCCCCTCCCCCTTCCAACCCCTTATCTAAGATACCTTCTAACGAAAGTTTAGAACACTCCGAAAGTTTCAACTTGATAACACCGGCCATCGAAAGGCATAGCTGATGATCGAGTTATCTGCTAAAACATGTCTGTGAACATTGGGTACATCATATAATTTTAGTCTCATTTTCCTTGGGGAGTAGGGATGATGTAAGCCGTGGAAGCATGTTTATTAGACCTTATGACATTTCTGAGCAAAATAAATAACTCAGAATTTTGGTTCAACATCACGGGGATTGGGGGGGGGGGGGAGTGGGCAAAGCGCCATTTTATTTATATTTGTCAATTTAGGAAAATACGCAAAATGTAATAAAAAGCATCTTTTTGTACAAAATACTAAATTGTTTGATTATAATGATATTTACTAATTTTAAAGTTCGTTTGGGTTTAAATCAGTTCTATTACTAGTAGTAAACTGTTCCAACCTTAAGCCACCTAAGGCAATCCCCTTATTGGACACTTCGTTCTATAGCATCCTTTTTAAGGCTTCCTCTTTAGCCACTTCCCAGTAATTTGTACAACCTCATCTTGGCCTAATCCAGAGCATCCAAATTTTCTTTTACCATCTTGATGGCTATTTAGAAGATATAATTAGTATATATGGTCTTTGTTCATCTAGATTGAGTCCTCATCCCTCTTTCCACTCTTTCTTAATATTTTTAGCCCCTTTGTTCCTGTAAAGTTCCATATGGAACCTTGTAAACAAGTGAAAATAATGAAAATGAATTCAACAAATAGAAAAAAAACAATGGAAAGTCTTTTATATTTTCTACAAATAATGGAATTTCTTCAAAACTTAAAAATACACTACCAAGATTTCCTTTCTCTTCCTATCTCTTTGGAACTTTTTATACATCAAGTAGGAGCAACTGTTTTTTGTTTCTGGAAAATTTATTCGGGAAATCTTTTTTGCTTGAAAAATTGTAACTAGAAACAAAATACCTGATTTCAAAAGACATATGCTGATAGTTAAGAAATCACCACAACAATCTAAAAAAATCAAGCCTCATTAAAAGTTTTCATTGCCTCAATGGAGAGACATTAAAAAAAAAAAAAAAAAAAAACTACCATTGCCTCAATGGAGAGACATTAAAAAAAAAAAAAAAAAAAAACTACCCTCTTGTCAATATACAGAACAAAATTTACCTTTCTGGAACCAGCTGGTGAGCCACCAGATGGAGAACTCATAAATCCTCCACTTTGATCCATTTTTCCCACTTTCAAGAGCTTAAAACAGTAGCAATAGAGTTAGTCTGAAAAAGAAAGATTTTAATTAGTAGCTGTTTTATATATTTTGTTTAATAACAAACTTTCATGTATCCACTAAATATTTTGATTAAAATCAATTCACAGCAAAAACTTATAATTGCCCAAAAATTAGGAGAGTAGTTATTAGCCAGTATACCTCCCAAAATTTCCCTAAATAAAAATCTTTACTTTGGGAACTTATTGTTCAATTACAGATTATCTCCTAACAAGTTATCAGATCTATTTAACTGCCAACAGCTGTGAATATCAAGACAAGTGTAAACATTGCTGATGAGAAGATATAGTCATGTTAAAAAGGTTGATTAAATGATCGATTCTATTTAAATCCTAATGCATTGAGAACATTGCCAAGGTTGGCTCTGAGTTTTAAGGAGGGATGCAATAGCAAGACCCATATTACTCAACCTTTCAAAACTTGTAGAATACTTATGAAAAACTAAATACCCTGTAATAAGTAATTTCTGAAATTACAATCTTTTTTACTAAAGTTCATTGGCACTCAATATTTTTGGCACATCCCTAGGGTTCTGGGGAGCCCAGTGTAAACAGCCGGACGTAAACAAATGCTTGCTATTTGGAATAAAAAAAAAGAAAGAAAAAAAATGCGTTCATCTAAGAAGGTACTTTAATACCAGAAAGACAAGGGTGATGAAATGAACTAGAACCCCTGGTAAAGAAAATACAGTTACCAGGTTTGTAGATGAAAAACACCTCTCCATAATAAATTATTTATCACCCATATTATCCTTCACTTATCACTCTCTTTCTCTTATTTTAGTAGACAGAGTGACCTTTTTTTTAATTGCTTCTATAAGGATAAACCTGATAAAGAACCTAAAGTCCCTATGGTCTGGGGTAACCAACAATAAACATAATTTCATTATTGAGATTCATATGTTCCCTAAATTACAAAGACTTCATATTCCTCTTCAAAATGTTCTCCTTATACACCATAATATGCTCTAAACTTGTTTGAATAGCTAAAAACAGCCTAAAATTCTTTTCTTTTGAGCATTATTGCTGTTTTGATTGCACTTTGCCAGTAATTTGTAACCAATTACAGTAGTAATCTAAACCCCATTTTGTTTGGCAGTTACTGGTTACTGGTTGCTAGAGTGACTAGTAAATAAAAGCTAGCTTCTAGTGTCATTTCTTTATGCAATTACCATATACCTTGAACATTGAAAAGTCCTGTATCTAAGTTGCAACAGAAAGTATTTCTTTCATTTTGGTGCTTGATTTTTATTTTTGAAAACTTAAAAATGTGTGTTTCTAACTTTTAATGGATAACTAGAAAATACTGTCACAATGTTCAACAGTCATCCAGTAAAATAAGAGAATGCTAGTAAATTAAATGGTTACAAGTCTAGCACCAAAAACAGGGCTGCTGTCTATGATCTCAATCAAAACATATAATAAAGCACCTTTATAACTGAAGAACTTTATTAATCTAGAACAATCCCATTTATAGGATGAATAGTAAATTTCAAAAGAATTTGATTCATTCTTTAACTAAAAGATAAACATATTATTTGATTTTACAATCATATTTTTTTGCCAAACATAGTAATCACTAATGTCACAATTGCATCATAGCCCCTCTTCTTAAAGCCTAAATAAGGTGGCAACAATGGAGTAACACCATAATAACAAAAATATTACTTCAGTACAGATTATACTTTGAATGAAATCATCATAAGTGAGTGCCAGAATAGTAAAGCCAAAAAGATGCTCCCCTATTGCAAGCTGATTTCTGAAAATCTGGCAAAAATAAACAGGAAACAACATAAAACTAAGGACAGGGATATTTATTCTTACTAAAACATATTCAACTCATCACTGCTAGGTTTAGAAAAGCTAAAACACCAAGATTTATTGGTCTGAGGGATCAAAACCTTCCCTCATCTCCCTAACTGTGTGAGAAGGATAAGAAACAGTAAAAGTCATACTTAAAATAAGCATGTTAAGTGTAAGAGTAATAACCACTGCAATAGATTTGACAAGTGCTGAAATAAGTTGTAAAACTTGATCCAAATGATTATTCCTGATTGTGAAGAGTCTATTGCCTCTCACCTTAAGGCCAACACAGAGAAGTTTTGGTAGCATGTATCTAAGACTAATCTCTCGCACTGACCTAAATGTAAGATTAGAAAACCTGATGGCATCATTATCACTATACAAATGGAACTGCCTGAATAAAAAATTATGCACTAACTTCACCACCATAACAACAGACACTTATCCTCCCAAGTTTCCCAGTTGAAGCAACTTTCTCAATGCCACTCATCTCCTCTATTGATGGTGGTGTTTACAAGAGACCAAAGAAATGTTGATTGCAAACAACTTTTTGAAAAACAATCCCCAGTATATTACTAATGCAATTGAACTGATCTTTTATTAATTTATTTTATTAAATAAAGGAGGAAGCCATAGGCTTGTCGCATAACAACACAAAAAAACAACAGCTCAAACAGCAACATGGCAAAACACAAAAAAAAATAAAATGAACAAATATTCATAAATAAAAAACAACTATGCAACAACTATATTACAGAAACTGTTTTTCATATAACTCAGTTTCAACAAGAGCACTCTTAAATGATTGCACTGTTTGCATAGAAACTATGGTATCAGGTAAACTATTCCAAAGTTTAGTTGCACGGTTAACAAAGCTAGATTGACCTATTTTCTTGAGCACTTGTGGCTGATACAGTTTATACAAGTTTTGTCGAGTGGCTGAGTAATGACTAAGTTTGAAAAAATCAGCCCAGTCCACATTATTGACACCCTTCATAATATGGAATGTATTGATCAGGTCAATCCTATCCCATCAAAACTCCAGAGAAGGAAGTCCCAAACACCCCAGTCAATGCTGATATGGTAAATGGCTCAAATATGGCACAAACTTTGACGCCCAATGTTGAACCCTTTCAATTTGCTACGAGTCAAATTTCCATGTAGGATAACACACAGAGGAACACTATTCTACCACTAGGCATACTATTGTCTTGTATAGTGTCATAAAAGTGTGAAGGTTAAATTTCATAAAACTTCTCTTAATCCAAAGCAGACTGTAATTAGCATTTCGTGAAATTATTGACACGTGCTTGTGCAACTTCAACTGGTTACCAAAGTGGATACCTAAATCCCTTACTGAATCTGAAGATGAAACAGGTGTATCACCAAGAAAATAATGATAAGTCAAGCTTTTATTATATGTCATGCAACAGAAGATCTACTACAGTATTGGAAGCAAGCACACATCAAATTAATTCTCAAAAAAGGATTGATTCAAGGAAACAGCTGAAAATTTCATCAGCTGAAAAATTAGTATTAGCTTAATGATGAGGAATGGTGTGGAAAATTCCTTAATGGTGGGGAAAATTCCCTAATGACACTTCTGTGACCCACATAGAAAACAACCAATCACCCATTGACAGCCAAGATCATATTTGTAAAGGCAGGCAGGGGTACACTTAGGGGGGGGGGGACAACAAAAAATTCACAGTGATCCCCTTAGGTGGCACTACCTAAAAAAAATTCATATTAACACCAGGTATAGAAAAGGTTCTAAAGCTGCAAGTAGCAGAATTCAACAGAATTTCAAAAGCTGCTGACACTTCAGCAGCACAACTTGTGTTTTGACAGGTTCTCTCTGAGCAAAAAGTATTTTTATATGTAAAAATGGTATTTTCAGACACAAACTGCCAACAAATTTCAAAACTGCTAAGTAGTATTGCTACTTTACAACCCTACTTTTTGTGCAGTGGATTAAAATCATAAATATAATGTTTCCACATACTACCTTCCACAAAGAGGTCCAAACCAAAGCTGCAATATTGTTTGTTGACATAACATGGTCAGGCAACACGCTCTATGATTTAATGGATGAATTTACAAAAGAGCCCTTTCAAACTTTCTTGAAACCCTTTGCTGGTAAAATTTTAATTAGTAGTAGTATTAGTCAGCAATGTGGGTGAATAATGGCTGAACTGAAAGAAATCACCACAAGATAGATTATCAACACCTTTAATAATTTAAAATGTGCTAACCAAATCAAATTTATTTCTCCTGAATTCCAAATATGGTAGATTCAAACTGCTTAGCCTATACTCATAAGGTAAATACTTTAAATAAGGAACAAATTTAGATGCTTGTCTCTGCACTTCTTCAATAAGCTGTGACTCTGATTTTCTTGTTGACTACTACACAGAAGACCAGTATTCAACAATACATTGCATAATTGTCTTATACAGTTGAGCAAAGCTTTGCTGGTTAAATCTTCTAATCATTCTTTTGATGTCAAGCAAACTGTAGATTGCCTTATGTGATATAGCTAATGCTTGATTACCAAACATCAGATGACTATCAAAAATAATACCAAAATCACTAATAGAATCAACAGAACATACCACTACATCATCAATGAAATACCAGTACTACTACTGAATAATTCACCACAAGGCATTTTCCCTGATTAATAAGCATTGAATTTAAATTACAAAATTAATCAATGCATTTATACCTTCCTTTACAGGAGCTGCATCAACTGGGAAGAATATAGGCTACTATATGAATCTTTACATCATCTGTAAACATTTTAGTTGGGCTAAGTTGGATTACCTGTGGCATATCATTTACAAATATACAAAATAAAACTGGTCCAAAACAACTACCCTGGGGAACTCAACTCAATGCACTATACCCCTCATATAAAGCCTTACCAGCCCTAATGTTTGGTGACCTATCTGTTAGGAAATCTGCATTCTAAGCAAAAAGTTCTGTATCCAATACTATAGTTTTGGTGTTTTTTCAACAGCTGAGGTATTGTAACCTTGTCAAATGCCTTACAAAAATCAATATGAACACAATCAAGCTTTTGAGCTGATATCAGCTATCTTTTGAAAATGCTTAGTTACTTTCATTAACTAACTGTTACAAGACTTAATTGTTTCTAACACCATGCTTTGCTGATGCCACTGGTCACTTTTTCAAAATACTTTTAGAACAGTAAACCATTTCTTTCTCCTTAACTCTTGAAAAAATTGAGGTTTTTGAAACAGAACAATGATTACTTCAATCTGACATTATTCTATACTTATGAAGTGGTTTTATCACTGCCTTTTTCTACATAGCAGGGCATTTATCAGGATCCAAACAAAGGTTAAAATGAAAAGCACAAGGAGTGGCCAAACAAGAAGCTAATTCATGCATTTGAAACACTCTCCATATTAGGGGCTATATATTAAAAAAAAAATCACATACAATATTTTGTACATGTTAAGGTGCAACATCTGAGTTGTCAAACTGTGAACCATTTTGCAGTGAAGGAGCTACCTGCATGGAATAAATTGTAAATGAGCAACAGTATTTAGAAAGAATGATGATGAAGTTTCATTAAAGACAGCTGCCTTCTTATCATCATCAGCAGATTCACAAGCATCAGGATCAATTAAGATTGTAGATACTGGTGACTTTCTTTGTTAACCAGCTTCCTTGTGTACTTGAAATGGTGAAAATAATACAACAAAAGGTTGTAATACAGCTGTTGTGTAAAATAGTATTTGAAATAATTTAAAAATGGGGATGAGCTAGACTAACAATGAAGAAAAACATGATCATCTGATTAATAGAAAGATACTGTATATGATAAAGTAAACCTAATAATTAAGTTAGGCTACCAAGATATTTGGAAAGAGCATAAAATAAAAATCTAATTATAGGCCTAGCCTACTATATTCATTTTATTAGCATAGCATGTTTCTTTTAGATATGGTCAACCAAAGCAAATTTACTAGAAAAAGCTAAACATTAGAAGTTTTGCCAAGCTTTGACAAATTTTCATCAGAAATATTAGCTTAGGACTACTAGGTATACCTCACTGAGTTCTTCCATTTACTACTACTAACAACTCACCACAGCACCAACCCACCTGAGGCCAACACAACTATGCATGCTCCTCCTCCATCCCAGTCTATTCAAAGCCTCCCTTTTCATACCCTCCCATGAAGTTCTAATTTCCTTTGAATCTTTCTCCCACCCTAGACAAGGATGACCTGCTTTTCATTTAGCCCTAGCCTAGATGATTGGCTGAAAAGAATGGTAAATTTTTACCAAATGATATTATTGACTTACAAATAAAGTGAATATACCACTCAATGCCTTTTCTTGTGCTCTTTCCAAATATAATAATCATTTTTGTCAGGAATGAATTTTACCCCCACCCCTATATATACCAATTCAGGGTATATATTTGCACATTAGGGGGGTGGGGGTAAAGTTCAAACTTACCTTGGTAAATATATACCAAATCATATTATTGGGTTAGGAATAAAGTGAATACACCATTTGATGCCTTTATTTATGCTTATTATGAATATAATAATCATTTCTATTGGAAATGAATTTTAGACCCCCCCCCCTATATATGCAAATTCAGGTTTTATTTTTCAAAATTTTTTTTGGGGGGGGGGGGGTAAAGTTTAAACTTACCTCCCATTTACATCAGAAATAAAATTTGCACCCACCCTCCCCCCCCCTAATGTAGAAATATATACCCTGAATTGGCATATATAGGGGGGGGCGAAAATTCATTTCTAATAGAAATGATTGTTATATACATAATCAGCATAAAAAAAAGGCATCAAATGGTATATTCACTTTATTTAAAACTCAATAATATGATTTGGTAAAAATTTACCCTTACCTTCCATAAAAAATAGAATTCCCCCCCCCCCCTTAATGTGCAAACATATACCCTGGGTAAATATCTACCAAATAATATTATGACTTATGCATAAAGTGAATGTACCACTCAATGCCTTTTTTTATGCTGATTATGAATATAATAATCATTTCTATTGGGAATGAATTTCAGCCCCCCCCCAAATATATGCCAATTCAGGGTATATATTTCTACATTAGGGGGAAGCAAATTTTGTTTCTGATGTAAATAGGAGGTAAGTTTAAACTTTATCCCCACCCCCTAATGTAGAAATATATACCCTGAATTGGCATATATAGGGGGGGATGAAATTCATTTCCAATAGAAATGATTTATATTTAGGCCTATAATCAGCATAAAAAAGGCATCAAATGGTATAGGCCTATTCACTTTATGTGTAAGTCAATATTATGATTTGGTAGATATTTACCATCCCCTGAATTGGTATAGCCTATATAGGGGTGGGGGTAAAATTCATTTCCAACAAAATGATTAGCCTAGCCTATTATATTTAGAAAGAGCATAAAAAAAGGCATCAAGTGGTATATTCACTTTATTTGTAAGGCAATAATATGATTTGGTAAAAATTTACCGAAAGAACAATCTTTGGCAATCTGTCATCCTTCATCCCCACACCTACAACTAAATAGGCCTAGCCACCTCTTTACAAATAAATAGCCAAGGTAGGCTATACTTTACCCTTTACTGAGAAAAAAGCTGCAGAAGGAACACATGCAATACTTTTACACAAATTTAACTGAAATAACGTAGTTTACAATGAATGTTTCCTATTGTGATGAGCAAACAGAGTAGGCTAGCATGTGCAAGGAGATTGAGCAGGGCACTATCACCCCTTTACCTACATCTTTCCTCTTTAAATTTTGTGATTTCAGTCATGGCTAATTTAAATACTATTATTTTAGAGTATGAAGTTACCAGAGCAAACTCTCTATACAGATAAACAATAACAGATTTATAAATTATGCTGTAGTGCTTTTCCCTCGCTTGTCGGCGACTTTTAAATTGATTGCTATTTCACAATTTTTAAGGCGCCATCTAAACTTTACATTTTTAAAACATGGATTTCCAACAGGCTGTTTCCGAATTCATTTCGTTTGCTGGAAGGATAGATTCTAAAAATCATAGAAGGAAGTTCTTTCAATGGCTAAATGAAAATATAAAGGATCTTCAAGAGGGTATGATTTTTCGTTCTCACTGAATGTGATCTCGTTTCTCTTTGATATTGGAGAAAATTGCTGCCTATAGTGCCTAGTTCTTTTGCAAGATTATAGGCAGCGCAGTATCGATGCCTAAATAAAGTGATGTGATGTGGTTTCTTTGACGCTCAATCCTAATGAAGTATACCAAAATATGATGAAAATATAATATTTTATTAACAAAATTATGTTATCTGTTACAGATTAGGAAAAATCTAATTGCCCCTTTTTCAGTCCTTGGCAACTCCCAAATTTTCATTTTAACAATTATGGTCAGATTGGTAAGAAACTATTCTCTATCAGTACAGATTGCAAACTAAATGAATTTCATACATGGTCAGAAAAACCGGTTCTACTTAGATGGACAACTAAGTGTTGTAGCTATAACAGATAAGGGTACTTGTGCATTATACCAACTCTTTTATATTCTGCTAGTTTGATTAATGCTAATGAAATAAAATAAGATGAATATAGAATAGTTTAGAAACAAATTTGGGCTATATATTTGCACATTAGGGGGGGGGGGTAAAGAAAAGAAACATATAATAAAAGGACAGATACCCAATTATAATGGCGGGAGTAAGTAATAAAATGGATTACATTTCTTCTCATTCAAGTAAAAATTCATGATTTGTCCATTTTTACACTCTATTGTTTTGGGGAATAACCCCTTTTCCTGAAAAAATTCAACTGCCTCTTTTTCTGTCTTAGGCAAATTCCAAATTATAATTTTATCACTCATTTTATATGACCCGTTTTACACAACTCGACTCTAACAACTGTTTTATGGTCGGGTATCTCTCCCTCATCTGTCCCGGAAACTGCCGCGTCTCATTTGACATATATAAAAGAGTGGGTATAATGCACAAGTAACCAGATAAGTTCAACTGAAAAAATTCAACTGTCTCTTTTTCTGTCTTAGGCAAATTCCAAATTATAATTTTATCATTCATTTTAAGTCACCCGTTTCACACAACTCCACCCTAACAACTGTTTTATGGTCGGGTATCTCTCCCGCATCTGTCCCGGTAACTGCTGCGTCTCATTTGACATATATAAAAGAGTGGGTATAATGCACAAGTACCCATATAAGTAACGTCAAGGGTTGTATTGTATGCCCTTCGGGCATATAAGTTATTTATGTAAGGGATGGTTGTAAAAACTTCAGAGGATGCTCATTTGATTAAAAATGTAATGTTCTAGTTCCATTTTAAGAGTCAAAAGTGGTCGAGGGCAACTAGCCTGCTCCCCCTCCCCCGACGCCCTTTTTTCCCCAAATGTATCTGATCGAAATTGTGAGATAGCCATTGTGTTTGCATTAGTCCAAACAACATACCACAATGTTTACAAGGTGGACACAACCCCCCATAGCCCAGAGGCAAGAGTTATAAGTTATGCCCTGGGGCACAGAGGGCACTGGGGCACATTTCCCAAAATACTTCTAATAAAAATTTCAAGAGAGCTATTTTGCTCATCTTTATTGAAAGGTCCAGTGATTATGACTTTGGGGATGTCAACCTCCCCGCAGTCCTCAGGGCAAGGGCTGTAATTTAGGCAATTTGTTCATTGTTTAAAAATAGTGTATGTTATTGAGTAAGGTATGCATGTTCGACCTTTACTTTCCAAAAAGATGAAGGGCATTCAGGTGAGCCTTTCGGAAAATGTTGAGGGGAGTCTTGAACTAAATCGAAAAATGTTATGTGTATATTGGTTGTCAAAAGGGCATAACTCAGGAATGACCAAAAAGGCAATATGCGTACGCTACTGCTACTACTGCAGCTTCCACCACAACTACTGCTACCACTACTACAACTACTACCACACTACTGTATTTACAATATTGAGGGGAAAATTGAAATAAATCAATGACACTATGTGCATGCACATTGTCAATATTTGCACGCTACTGCTACTCCTGCAGCTACCACCACAACTACTGCTACCGCTACTACTACTACTACCACACTACTCTATTTACAATATTGAGGGGGAAATTTAAACTAAGTGAAAAGAAACTATGTGCATGCACATTGTCTAAGGAGTGTATCTCAAGACCGGATTTGGGTATTAAGTTGAAACTTTCAAAGAATGCGAAAACAGCGGGTCATTTGACCAAAAGGTAGTATGTGCACGCTACTACTAATATCACTGCTACGTTTACTACTACTATTTCAACAACTAGTTCTATTGCAACTACTTGTAAGGCCAAGAGCATCAAGATGAAAATTTCAAGACGCATATGAATCTAAAGGTTATCAAAAGGACATATCAGCAGTCTTATAGCATTAACTAATTGTATTAAGTTGAAACTACCAGGACTTGATGAGAGGGATGTTCAACTAACCGAAAGGCAATAAGTTAATACTAACACTACCACTAAAACTACTGCTTCTGTTGCAAATACTACCATGGCTGAAGATATTGAAATGAACATCTGGGAAAATATTAAGGGGAAAGTTGAACTAAATCAAAAATTTACTCTGTGCATACAGATTGCTGATACAGCTGTATCAGCAATATTTTTGGAACGGCTTACCATATCAAGATGAAACTTCTGGGACATCATGAGTGGGATGTTCAAATGACCAAAAGGCATGATGTACCTGCTATTACTGCTATTAATACTGCTGCTACTACTGTTACTACTACTACTAATAATACAACAGTATTACTGCTACATGTGCTCCTGCTACTACCACTACTACTAAGATACTAGTACTATTAAGGCTACGCATATGAAGGTGAAAATTTGACAGAATATTCAGGGGGAATCTTAACTAAATAAAAACAGACTATGTGCATACTGATTGTAAAAAGGGCGTGTCTCAACAATGGGAATTAAATTGGAGCTTTCAGAGAAAGCTTAAAGGGGAAGATCAATTGACCAAAAGATACTATTTGCATGCTACTATTATCACTATTACAACTGCTGCTTTTACTACTACTACTGCTACTAAACTACTCCAACTGCTACTTCAATTGCAACTACTTGTAAGGCTGTGACAGCCTTTTCAGTCTGACTTGTAAGGCTGAAAAGGGTGTCAAAAGGGCACATCAGCAATACATTTACTACTACTACTTCTTTTGCAAATACTTGTAAGGCTAAGAGCATTAAGATGAAAATTTCAAGAAGTATGTGAATATAAAGAGTATCAAAAGGACATATTGGCGATGTTATAGCAATGGCTAATTATATTAAGTTGAAACTTCCAGGACTTGATGAGAAATGTTCAACCGACCATAAGGCAATATGTTAATGCTACTGCTGCTGCTAGTACTGGTGCCATTACTATTAATATCACTGGCCATTAAATTACACTAGCTATTAAATTCACTAGCCATTTATATCCGCTCCGTGTGTTACAAATTAAAGCTGTAAGAGTTTTGACCAATGACATGTCCTACAATTGGGTAATATCGAGGTATCACCAATTAAAAATTTTACCATTTTTTGGTTTGGTTAAATTTGATGTAAATTCGTTTATGTATAATTTTTATCTAATTTGTTACCTGCATGTTTTTCGGAATTTTATAAGGAAAGGGAACATAGTTATGAAACTTAAAATGTTGAATTAGTTAGAACGCTGATTCCAATTACTATCAGATCTAAATTTTCTATTAGGTATATTGGTCCTGAAGTCTGGAACAGGCTTCCGGCAGGAATAAAAGGTAAGAAGACCTTTGAGGAATTCTGGGCTTCTTTGCGATGTATTTGTTTTAAGCAGTATTGTAGACATGGATTGAGTGATTGATTTGGGAGTGAGTAAATGCTTGTGGGTGCTAAAAGAGAAATTGATTCGTGTGTTGATTGAGGTGAGTGTCGGTATGTGAAAGGAAGCATGATGAATCATAGAGTATGAGTGTTGGATCCCTTTAAGTTTCCTATAAAAATATATTATCTTCAGAATATATTAGGGTATTAGTAGTGGAAGTGTCCCTTTTTTGGGTTGTCCCAAACACGCTAATATGCGTCGGGACCTATTTTGATATTGTTAGTACTATATGCAGTTTCGTTTTGTTAGTATTATATGGAGATTTCAGTGATTGCAGTTTTGTTTTGTTAGTATTATATGGAGATTTTTATGGTTTTTTATAAAAATGATTAAAAAAATACTACTTCTAGTACTACTAATATCATTACCACTACTGTAGCTACAATTACAATTATGTCTAAGGGTATAAAGGTTTTCAGGGAATTTTGAGGGGGTAAGATGAACTGAATCACAACACCGTCTGTCTGCATGTTATCAAAAGAGCATATCAGCAATATCTTACGAATAGTTTGGCGTGTGAAGTTGAAACTAACAGGGCTTGTTATTGGGGGGGGGGGTGAACTAACCAAAATATAATGTTTCCATCCTAATTATACTGCTTCTATAATACTACTTCTACTTCTACTGCTGTTACTGCTGCTACTATTATTACTACTTCTACTACAACTATTGCTACTAAAGCTAAGAGTGGGGATTACCCCCCCCCCCCTCCCGTGGACAACCCCCCTGAGACTCTAGGTGGGCGGGCCTCTCCAAAAGCAAATACACAAGTATTTGAATTAAGAGAGTCATAGTTACTCTCGCGGTTTACCCAAACAGTATAAAAACCACAGGTCGCCCTGTTCGCCTGCGAGTCCAGGAGACTAGCGGACAACTAATTTTAAATAAATTTTGTGTTAATGTAACTGTCTGAGCTTCTAAATTGGTTCACCCGCCTGAGACTTAAGGTGGGCGAGCCTCTTCGTCCGCCAAGAGTCAGGTGGGTAACGCTTTGACCCGATCATTTTTTGGCAAAAAAATACACAATTTCAAACATTTGCCGATGAAAGCTTTAAACCTCTACAGTAGGGTTCTCTTTGTTTTGTTGTTAGGGAGGGGGCAGATGCCACAAAGGATGCATTTGAATGCCAAGACATCCTAATTTTCATTGCGCCTTCAAGTAAATACAGAATTAGTTTTAAGGAAGGGGCTGGAAGGGAGTTATCATTTCTGAATCAACTACAAATGGTAATTTTTTATCACTAGGTTGTTTTTTTAAAAGCACATTTTAAACTTTTTATTTTTTTGGCTGCGGTTCGCTGTTTTATATTTTTCTGTAGATGCTGCAACCTCTCTCTCTCTCTCCCTCTCTCTCCCTCCCTCTCTCTCTCTCACTCACACTCTCTCTCTCTCTCTCTCCCTCTCTCTCTCTCTCTCTCTCTCTCCCTCTCTCTCTCTCATTCTTTCTCTTTTTTCTCGCGGAAATTTATGCTGCACCTTTGTATTATTGGTTGCTTCACTTCTTTTGCAGACGAAGATGAGGCTTTTAGTGGAACTACTAATATTGAGGAGGAGCTCAAAGGCATTGCCGCAGAACTAAGAAAATGTCTACCATCGGATGCCACACTTTCCTCCGAAAACATTATATCTCCCTTGGTTGGTCCCGTAAGTCTTGTCATTACTTAATAATAAAAGAAAGCGTATATTCCACTGAAATTTTTTTTTTTTACTTTTCTTTTTCTTTTTTTTACTATTTCTTATTGACCCGCCATTCTAATTTTAGAATTCAGACTGCAATGCTACAAACACGGTTCACATTGATGCCTTTTTGTACGATGATGATCTAGTCGATTCTTTAGTAGAAGATGGAAAACTCTCAAGGTCCTATTGTAAGGATTGTGGATCAAAGAACACATCGCCCTTAAGTATGTATTTTTGGTTGTAAATTATTGCCAAAATGTTACTTTTATTGCTCATGATCTAAGCATACCCAAGACAGAGTACGATAATAGTTAGACTGGCTTTCTTACAAAAAAGTATGGAGAGTGGCTCTGAATGAAGTCTGTTTAGTTTATGTCTAGAACTCTTCTTGCTGTCTACCCTGAGGACGGAAACATATGCTTCCTATGTACCTATTTCCATGTAAGATAATTCAAGCAGATGAGCTTTTTTTTACATATTACTCACTTTACTTAAGTATATTTCCTGTCAGGTGATACTTAGCGTAGAGAGTGACTTCTGGAGCCTCTCCCTACTTTGATCCATGACGATCGAATGTCTTTTTCAAGTCTGATATTTTCCATAGTGAGGAACTTAACCATTCTGTCGGACTATTGTTTTTCGGCCGACGACTGGGCGTTACCAGCTGGCTGTGATAAGTTGGAAGTCGTAGAGGATCTTTTTGGGTTGGGGTGAAAACATTCTAAGCAGGTGCCCAAACTATAGGATTCTTCTTGTTGTTTGAAACGAAAACTAAGATTCCTTAGTGAGCTGGAGCAAGTTCTCGTTTTTGACGAAGCCGAACTTCAACCCTCCTCGGGCTCTCTGATTTGAATACATCGATAGTCTGGAGGGCCACGGCTGATGTTTACCACGTCTCAGCTCCGTAAAGCATCAGAGCCGTCGAGGACATATTGATTCAGAACGTCAGAAATAGTCCCAATTTTCGTCTTCAACCGGCTTGCAACTTACTTGGTATGAAGACTGAGTAGAACAGATTTAAAAGGACAAAATCTTTTGAAAAAAAATTGGATTGTATCTATTCATGAAATCACAAAATGGAGCAAAAATTGTTCTTCTCAGATCAACAAATCTGGTTGATTTGATTTGTGTCGCCTGATTTTTTTTTTTTTTTTTTTTTTTTTTTTTTTTTTTTTTTTTTTTTGTAAGACGACGAGCAGAACATGAAAATATCCAAAATATTCTTAAAATAAAATGGATATTAAGATACATGTATATTCCGTCGTGTCCAAAGGATGGAGATTAAGATGGCTTTTGTCCCATTGAACATTAAAATTATTTAGTTTTCCACTCGGTATGATTGCAAAACCCCACTATGATTTAATAGTGTATTTTCTATCAAAATCCCTCCCCTTTTTGGGAGTGTTTTCTCCTCTTTCGAAATTAAAAAAAAAAATTCTCAGGTGAATAATCTTTCGATGGATAAAATGTTTTTTTCCTGTTTTAGATTTTTGATTACTATTATCACAAGTCGTTCTTAACTTAGAGCTTGTTCCCACGAACTGTTTGATCTGACAACAAACGTGTACTTTAATGAATGCGTGCTTCACGGGATTTGCCTTTACAAGAAAAAGAACAAAATTTACACAACATTTGTGTAATAAAAGAGGACATACCAGTTTGAAGCAAATAAGTGTAAATATGGAGCAAAACACAAATGAACTGATGCAATCATCCTCAATCTTTAACATGCAAAATTTCGGAGGTTATTTTGAAGTTTCATTGCTAAAATTGCAACTCAATTTTTTTGTTCATTTTCTATTGTAGTTGAATTTTTCTGTTCGTTTTCTAAATTAAAACTTTCTTTATCGCTGCCTACATGGAAATTAATGTACTAACGGAAACGAAATGGAACAACAATTTTTTAAAGTAAAGGTCAGTGCTTACGATTATTTCTTGAAGATAGCCTAGATGTAAGTATTTTGATTAATTATCAGCTATAATCTTTTTCAGATTTTGTTTCACATTCCGCATCCATACCTCGCCTTAGAGCAATTTTCCAAGAGATTTTGCCTGACCTAACGGGAAAAGTGGTTTTGGATATTGGCTCAAGACTTGGACCTGTTCTTTACGGGGTATGTAAATAATTTTTCTACTCCCATGCGTTAGACGATAATGAAATATCCGTCGATATTTAGTTGACTGACCTGGATCAAAGTGTATAGTGTTACGGACAACAAAAGGTAAAACCATGAGGAATTATTCGAAGACAGTGAAAAATTTCCTAAATTAATATTTTGGCTCTATATCTAAGGGTTGTCATCAGCAAATCACAGATAAATATGAAATAAAACTTTCATTAAGACTAAATTAAAACTAAAAATAAAAATGGAAACAGCCTTAGAATTATCACTTCAAGGAAATTTAACCGAAACTGAAAAAAAAACACGAATCAAGAGTATGTTTTTAATGTGATTCTTGCTTTTTGGCAGGTAGTCTAAAAGGTGTTTTCGATGCAGTTTCATTGTTATTAACTATCGGTTTTGGAATGTAATTTGTTAAATCATTTATTGTTAAATTTGCGCATAATGCGTTGAGTAAATATTCTCCCAAATTTCTTTTTTTTTAATTAGTATTCTTTAACTTAAATTTAACTTCTGTGGCCTCTCAAACAATTGACTTGATACCCAAATCATTACTAATGGCAAGGGTGTTTCAAAAGATATTGTATGACCAGCGTTTTCAAAAATATGGCTGCTTAGAGCATAATAAAAAGAGCTAGGAACACTGTTAGAATTTAAAGCCAGGGTTGTATCATCCTTTCGTTTTTGCTGGTGTTTTTCCAAATTTTGGTGGGTTCTACCCACATAATAATTCCTGCAGTCACATAGTATTTGACACACCCCTCTTTTACGAGTAACTGGGGTTACCAGAGTTTGGGAAATTTGTGATTTTCTAAAATTTAAACGTGTTTTACTAATGACATTATTTTGTTAACGATGTTTAATTTAACTTAACGAGCGTAACCATTATTTTATTAACGAATCATTTTATTAACGATAGTTATAATAAATTTAATTTCAGTAGTACTTTTTCCTTTCATTTAATCTTTTTTGTTAAGATGCAAATTAGAAGGTATTGTCGTTTTACAACATGAACCTTACTATTTACAAAAAAACGATTTTGAAACGAAATTTGCGTGCAGCATTCTTCTTTATGTTTGTACACGTGGATCAAGAGATTGAAATACAAGTTAAATGCACGGAGACTATTTAATGCAAGAGTTCTTTTTTCTTTCCTTTTCTCATTTTATCTGAACTATCTCTTCCAGGCTTACTATTACTCCAATGCCGCTAGAATTATCGGGATAGAGATCAATCAAGAATTTGTACAATTGCAAAGCCAGGTGGTGCATGGCAAAGGGTTTACGGTAAGTTTAAATCAATTGTGTTGCTAACGAAAGAATTAGCGTAGAATTTTAAGCTTAAAGCCTTCATTCGTAAAAGTTTAAACTAATTTTTATAATTCTATAAAAGAGAAGTTTACTCAATTCATTGATTCTCCTCCATTTTCTTGCGCATTAACTAACTAATAATTTTTCTAAGGCCTTCGAAACAGGGAACTTTCTTGTTAATGAACGCTAAAACCGACATGAGAAACAGATGCAGCCAACATTAGCCTCAGACGAAAAATTGTTAATAGCTGCAATTTTGGGTTGAAAATAATATGCTGTACTGCTGAGCTTGAGTTGTTTAAGCTTCCTAAAATGAAGCTTTATTAAACGAGTTTTATTATGCTTATTTTAATGAAGATTTTTCTTACTCATTCTAGTCTAACCGGTGACCAAAAGTATCTTAATAGGGCCACCCAGCTAACCTTTTTTGTGTTGTGTATTTTTATTTCGATCTGATTTCGCTTTAAAACAATTAATTTTGGGTTATTGTTAACCGAGGTTCGTCCTTTACTAGGTTGCAGCTACTGCAACCACGATTGCTACAAACTTATCGTAACATTAGCCATTTCAGACCAGCTTACTGAACATTGCCTCCTCTTCATTCCAATTTTCTTTATGTTTTTTCTTTGGCAGTGAATCGTTAATAGTTTAGTTTAGAATTAGGTTGTTCTTGCCAGTCTAAACCGGCTAGTCTAACCGGAAACTAAAAATATATATTCGTATCTGCTTCTTTCTATTTCTGCTGCAGATGATAGTTCATCATTTGGAAGTGGCCTGATTCCAAATTCTCTTATTGTCCACTTAGAGCAACTAAACCTTACAGTATCATCGCGCCAATATTATTGTAAAAGCATTAAAAGTCTTTCCAAGAATCTGGGAAGGCGGATGAGAAAGTTTGTTTGTTTCAGACCTGCAGACCTGCCAAGGTATATTGAGATCATTTATTCAGCAAAACAAGCTAAAAGAAAAGAATGAGCTCCTGGCATAGATGGAATCACAGCAGAAATGGTGAAATATTCAGTAATGACATGCCCATCAGTGTAGCTTGCCCTTTTTCACCAAGATAAGAAATATTGGAAAGTTTCCTGCGTATGAACCAAGAGGATATTGGTCAAGATTTCCAAAATGGGGAGACAAAATGTTGTATGATAATCGGAGAGGCATAAACCTTATGTCAGTGCCGTGCAAACCATTGTCCTGTATTATATTGCTCTGGTTACAGATGCACTTGATACAAATCTGCAAGAACAGAACCATGGTTTTAGAATTGGTATATCGTGCCTATATATATGACTGGTTTTAGAACAGGTCTATACAATTTAGTATGTGATTGTTAACGGTCTCTAGGCCGCTTTTATATTAATTATGTTTTTCTAGGATAGGATTGAAGTTATTCATGGAGATATATGCCAGCGAGTCGACATTTTAAAAGCAGCTAATGTGATTGTCCTCAATAATGTTTTTGAATTTTTTGTTTCGCCTGAGAATCATGTGAAAATATGGCAGTTCCTTAGGAGGGAGATCAATCCAGGGACCTTACTGGTTACTATTCCGTCGCTTGAAGAGGAATTTGCTGCATTGAATGTGAGCTTTTTTCCTTTTCTACTAACCATATAATTCTCTTGTGTTTTTTCTTCCTTTTTTGTTTTTTTATGATAAAAACTTTACGAGAGTAAAAAAATTATTTTTTATTCATATTAACGACTAGTTGCTTACACTAGAAAGGTTATTTGAGGATTCAAGATAAAGTGAAAAGAGATTTGATCCCAGAAGCTCCGAAAAAAATACTTCTAATGTATTTTTTTTAAGCGAAACTACTAAAAGTAGGCGAAGGAAACAAGATACGGGAAAGTAGATGATCGATACTGGATACGGGAAAGTAGTGTAATTCAGTAGACTAATCGATCGAAAGTGTTAAGTTTCAAGGTATGGACAATTAATGTCAGTTAAATGAAAAGTGTCATACATTATCTGTAATACCACAGGCGAAACATGCAAGGGAATTTTTTTACAGGATAGGAATTTTTTACATGGAAAGATGATATAAATTTTGAAGCAATAAAAATTTCATTTTTTATTTGCCTTTGAGGTTCTTTCCATGTGTATTAGCATCCTCCCTTACACTTCCCCATTAGCGCCATTGAAAAAGTATGTTTGCTTTTAGTCCAGTTTTTTAGAAATATTCCATAAAACGGGATGGGATACAAATAAGTCAATAAAAAGTGTCCATCATAAGTCTATGATAAGTCTTGAAGCATGAAAAGCAATACAATCAAATAGGAAAAAATATAGGGAAATTCCATAAGATGGCTTAAGTGTCCAAATCACAGACTCGGATATCCCTTCGTGTTGTAAGACCATTTTCGGGGCTTGTTTACATGTTTCAATGTTAAGGCCTCTCGTTCCCCAGTAGCAACAGAAAAAACGTCCATATCGCGTGTTGAACAGTTTAATTGGCTTCGCCTTAGCTTTAGCTCGTCGCTAACTGCTAAATGTTCTTTTATTGTTAGCTTGGCACTAATTGAATTTTTTAACAGAAAATATACTTCATTTTAATTGAAGTAAAATGAGTTATGTCGTGATTCTTATTCTTACAGCCCATTTACCCAAATTAGTTATGCTTTAAACACTATCTGAACCTATTTTTTGTCATGCCATAATTTCTACTTCAAGGCCATGCCGTTTTAAAACCTTTGTATTAACAAGTTTGGTGTTACTTCCTACGATTGCTAAATATCTACATTTCTTTTAATTATCTTATGTGTATTTTGTTGGTTTTTTGTTAATATTCAACTCTATCATTCATCAATGCTTTACTTTGTGAATAAACTATAATAGCTGGATTTGTTTTCTGTAGCTTATTTCTCCGGTTTTATACTGCTATTCCTATTATCATTTGAAATGGTAAAAATTTCAAAATTTAGAGTGCAATTTGTTAAATATAATTCAGAATAAGGGATTGTGCACCTCCAAGACAACTAAATTGCCAGCTAAATTGCGATTATGCAATAAAAATACAGAAAAGAATAAGTTATTGCATTCTGCAAAAGAATATCAAAGTGCAAGCCTGGTCGTAATTAGTGCGACATAGATAATCAAGACATAGCTAATACAAAGTTACAATTGTTGGTTAAAGAAGCAAATAAAAAAAATGGAAACAAAAAATACTAGAAGTGGAATCTATGTTCAAATGAGTCCGTTGGAATCCAATGCCGACGACCTAGCGCACATGGGGCATAACATTTTTCAGTGCATCTATGCACGATATTCTTGCATTAGTCGAGATATTACGGCTGTTACTACAATGCCCTAAAAATATCTTATTCCCATACAGAGAAGCAATAAAAAATCCACCTTTGTTGCTTCGGTTAATAGTTTTCGTTTTTTTCCAGAAAGTAATTACAAATAGTAGAAAAAGTGGTCTCACGGTTGATTACTGGTTTTACAAGACTTACTAAAAATGAGCCTAATTGTTAAAATTGTTTAGGAACTATAACACTGTCAAGGAAAATGAAATAATGTATGCTTTAAGGCTTTAAGATTTTTTTCAAGCTAGTTCAGTTATTAGTTGTTTTTTTTATCTTCTGCTTCTGAAGTAGGTTAGTCAAGTTGGCCGTAGTATAACAAGCGCAGTCTAACTCTTGTAACAAGCATTTTCAAATAGTTCGTCATGTCCAAAATCAGTGATTGTCGCTAACCTTTTTCCTAATATGAGCTATCTGCTCCCGATAGCCTTTTTTTGGGTCTCTGTCTAGTGTATACTCTATACAATTTTTGTGTTTTTTTTTTGGGGGGGGGGAGGAGAAGAACGCCGGCTGTTAGTGAATGTGTATGTTGGGTTTCGTAAAGGGTGATGTTTACCCATACAAGTTTATAAACTTTGGGTTTATTGTTAATGTGTTTATTTCTTTTAATAAAACCATTTACTTCTTACTTCTCTAGCAAAAGCATATTTATTTGATAAATGGAGACTGGTTATTACCAGGACAAAGTTTTTCATTACCTCTTGCACAAAAACTACCAAATACAATTTTATGTACTGTAAATCAACGTAAAACTGTTCTTCAGCTGCTCATTGTGCTTATTCCCTTTTTTTTTTACTTAAAGTTCTGAAAAAGCTATTCTGACTAATAGGTTCAGAGTCCTTCTTTCGACTCTCCTGAAAATTTACTCTGATGCTCGGTAACTTTTTTTTTTTTTTTTTTTTTTTTTAGTGACGCTGGAGGGGCGTCAATTTGCTAAAATGTAATATTGGGGAGGATTTATTTTCAAAGTATAGCAGGGGGGCAAATTTGTTGTTTTGTTATTATTTTGTCAATGAAAATATAAAAAAAACTATCTTTTGTGAAAATCCCCAAAAAGGTATTTTTCAAAATCCAAGGGAGGGGGGGGGCAAAAAAGGAGACTTTAACCCCCCCCCCCTCTCATTGATATTCTCCTGACGCCGTAAGACATTTAACATTTAGTATGCTACGGCAAAATAATTATCATATTTGCAGACAGGAATCGTTCTTGGTAGTTGGGTAAAGCCCCTGCCCCCATGCAACCCAGCCATGGTCGATGATTACGAAGAATTGGAAGTATCTGAAGTGAAACTCTATCAAGTTTTATAATCAAAAGTTTAATTTAATTCAATTAAATACCCATTTGAAAGTTCTTCAACAAAATCAAAGAAACAAGTAGTACGTAATAAATGCATGGCTTGTAATCAAAAATGGCCAGATAGGCACTGTAATTGGCAACTCAAAAACGACCGCATTTTACCAATGCTGGGCTATTTTACTCTATATTTCAATAAAGAAGTTTTTCTAAGTTAAAGCACATCTCTTGTATCTCTGGCTGACCATTGACCATTGTTAATTCTGTTTTTTTTTTTTTTTTTTTCAGTATCTTGGAAAATCATTTTCTGGTTATAGGTATCCACAATTTAATTCATTTCTTTGTTCCAGTCAGAACGATTGTATATTGCAATAACAAACTAACAGGTAAAAGAAAAGAATAAAAGAAAGTAAAAATAGGATAGCTATTTTCGAAGGGCTCGTACGGCCTGATCAAACAGTTCGTGGTAACGAACTTATTGAAACGATACGGATTAATAGCAACCGAAACTCTAAAAAACTTATTATGTTGGTTCCAAATATATAAGATTCTTTAAGTTTAGTGTAACCCATCAAAAGCTAGGAGCCTGAGAAAATTTGCCTGGTTTTAAAAAAAGGGAGAAACATCCCTTAAAAGTCAAGGAATCTTAAAGAAATCTTCACATTATCAAATTCAGTGTATGCGAGAACCCTATTGTAGAATTTTTCAAGCTTCCATCTGCAAAATGTGGAATTTTGTATTTTTGCCAGAAGAAAGATCACGGATGCGTGTTTATTTGTGGTTGTTCTTTTCTTGTTTTTGTTTTCCCCAGGGGTAATCACATCGAACTAATAGTCCTAGAATATCGGGAAAGGACACATTCGAAACGGGAATTAGAAGTTCTAGTGCTCTTTTTAAGTGATCAGAAAGGTTGGAGGGCAACTAACCCCCTCCCATTCCCCTTTTTTCCTCAAAGTCGACTGATCCTTCCATTTCAAAACTTTCAAAAATTTTCAAAACTTTCAGATAGCCATTTTGTTCAGCATAGTTTAAAAGTCCAGTAACTCTGCTTTTGGGGATAATATGACCCCCACATCCCCTGAGGAGGGTCCGTAAGTCATGAAGTTTGCCCATTGTTTACGTATAGCATTTGTTATTGGGAAGTATATAGATACTTTTCGAGGGGGGGATTTTCTGCTGTGGGGATTTTCCATGGGGCGGGGAGGTGCCGGGGGATGAACTTTCCAAGGGAAATTTTACACTGTGGTATTTTGCCATAATTCTTATACGAAATTATTTTTATTTGTTTTACTTTCTCTTTGCCGACTCAGTTTTACGCATGGAAATGTCATGGGATATCTTCCAGGGGAAGTTTTACCGGGTTGGAATTATCTAGAATATCTTTCTGTAGGGGGGGGATTTTCCACAGGATAAATTTTCCAGAGGGAACTTTCTGCGGGATCAACTTTCTACTAGAAGGTGGGGGGCTATTTGCTGAAAAACTTTTCATCCGGAATCGTCCTCAAAGAAATTTCCGGGCGGAATTTTCTGCTAGAATGGAATTGTCTGAGGGGAATTTCCCTGGCTGGGGGGTGGAGGATTAATTTCCCTCATTGGGGGAATTTCCCTGTTGGTTTTACGTGGAAAGAACATTCCATGAAGGAATTCTTCATGGGGCCAAGGAGTTTTCAACAGAGGGGACTGAAAGTAAGGAGCAACATCAAAACTTGAAAAGAAAATTATTACGTATATGAAATGGGTTGCCCTCTCCTCAAGACATTGCTCCATTTCTTTAAGAAAGATTTCTGAAACACAAGGGCCGTTTAATTAGAATAACTAGCTTTTTTTAAATTATATAAAAAGCTTTAGCGTAAAGAGCGAGGTCTTAAGGAGGGGGAAACCCCTTTCAAATACGTAATAGTTTCTGTTCGTTTTAAGTTTTGATGTTACTCCTTACTTTGAGTTGCAAAAACTCGTCTTTTTATTTAATCCTAATTAGGGACGAAAGTCTTAAAATCAAAGCACAAAGAACCTGCATGGAGCTGATGAAACATTGTTAAATAGGACTAGCATATTGAAACTAGCATAACGATGAAATATATGTATCAAAACGTTCGTGGTAACAAATTGTAAATAAGGAGCGACCCGGCTTTTTTATATCAATATATACATTAATAGAATCAGATTTTGGTGCTGATTTCAAATATATAAGTTTCATCAAGTTTAGTTCTACCTATCAAAAGTTACGAGCCTGAGAAAATTTTCCTGATTTTTAAAAAAGGGGGAAACACCCTCCCAGAAGTCATAGAACCTTAATGAAAATCACACCATTAGATTCAGCATATCAGAGAACCCTACTGTATAGGCTTCAAGCTTCTATCTGCAAAAAATGTGGAATTTTGTATTTTTGCCAGAAGAAAGATCACGGATGCGTGTTTATTTGTGGTTGTTCTTTTCTTGTTTTTGTTTTCCCCAGGGGTAATCACATCGAACTAATAGTCCTAGAATATCGGGAAAGGACACATTCGAAACGGGAATTAGAAGTTCTTGTGCTCTTTTTAAGTGACCAGAAAGGTTGGAGGGCAACTAACCCCCTCCCATTCCCCTTTTTTCCTCAAAGTCGACTGATCCTTCCATTTCAAAACTTTCAAAAATTTTCAAAACTTTCAGATAGCCATTTTGTTCAGCATAGTTTAAAAGTCCAGTAACTCTGCTTTTGGGGATAATATGACCCCCACATCCCCTGAGGAGGGTCCGTAAGTCATGAAGTTTGCCCATTGTTTACGTATAGCATTTGTTATTGGGAAGTATATAGATACTTTTCGCGGGGGGGATTTTCTGCTGTGGGGATTTTCCGTGGGGAGGGGAGTTTCCGGGGGATGAACTTTCCAAGGGAAATTTTACACTGTGGTAATTTGCCATAATTCCTATACAAAATTCTTTTTAATTGTTTTACTTTCTCTTTGCCGACTCAGTTTTACGCATGGAAATGTCATGGGATATCTTCCAGGGGAAGTTTTTACCGGGTTGGAATTATCTAGAATATCTTTCCGTAGGGGGGGATTTTCCACAGGATAAATTTTCCAGAGGGAACTTTCTGCGGGATCAACTTTCTACTAGAAGGTGGGGGGCTATTTGCTGAAAAACTTTTCATCCGGAATCGTCCTCAAAAAAAATTTCCGGGCGGAATTTTCAGCTAGAATGGAATTGTCTGAGGGGAATTTCCCTGGCTGGGGGGTGGAGGATTAATTTCCCTCATTGGGGGAATTTCCCTGTTGGCTTTACGTGGAAAGAACTTTCCATGAAGGAATTCTTCATGGGGCCAAGGAGTTTTCAACAGAGGGGACTGAAAGTAAGGAGCAACATCAAAACTTGAAAAGAAAATTATTACGTATATGAAATGGGTTGCCCTCTCCTCAAGACATTGCTCCATTTCTTTAAGAACGATTTCTGAAACACAAGGGCCGTTTAATTAGAATAACAAGCTTTTTTTAAATTATATAAAAAGCTTTAGCGCAAAGAGCGAGGTCTTAAGGAGGGGGAAACCCCTTTCAAATACGTAATAGTTTCTGTTCGTTTTAAGTTTTGATGTTACTCCTTACTTTGAGTTGCAAAAACTCGTCTTTTTATTTAATCCTAATTAGGGACGAAAGTCTTAAAATCAGAGCACAAAGAACCTGAATGGAGCTGATGAAACATTGTTAAATAGGACTAGCATATGAAACTAGCATAGCGATGAAATATATGCATCAAAACGTTCGTGGTAACGAATTGTAAATAAGGAGCGACCCGGCTTTTTTATATCAATATATACATTAATAGAATCAGATTTTGGTGCTGATTTCAAATATATAAGTTTCATCAAGTTTAGTTCTACCTATCAAAAGTTACGAGCCTGAGAAAAGTTTCCTGATTCTTAAAAAAAAAGGGGGAAACACCCTCCCAAAAGTCATAGAACTTTAATGAAAATCACACCATTAGATTCAGCGTATCAGAGAACCCTACTATAGAGGCTTCAAGCTTCTATCTGCAAAAAATGAGGAATTTTGCATTTTTTGCCAGAAGAAAGGTCACGGATTTTTTTTTTTTTTTTTTTTTTTTTTTTTTTTTTTTTTTTTTTTTAGGGGTGATCATATCGACCCAGTGGTCCTAGAATATCGTGGGAGGGATCATTTGAACGGAAATTAAAAGTTCTAGTGCACTTTTTAAGTGACCAAAAAATGGAGGGCAACTCGGAGGGCAAGTTTTGTCTCTTAAAAAAGGAACTAGAACTTTCAATTTCCAATTAAATGAGCCCCCTCTGAAGTTTATACAACCACCCCCGAGATAAAAACCTTATTTTCCCCCTGGGCATAAATTACAACACATGTCCCCGGGCTCTAGGGGTTGTGTCTACCCCAGAGTTTTCGTTATTTCATCTTTGAACTATTTTGAACAAAACGGCCATTTCAAAATTTTGATCAGAGGTATTTGGGGAAAAAGGGCCTTTGGGGGAAGGCTAGCTGCCTTCCAATCACTTTTGACTCTTATAAAAGGTACTAGAACTTTCGATTTTCAATTGAATTAGTCCCCTCTGAAGTTTAGATGATCATCCCTCCCATAAAAAGTATATATGTCCCCAGTGAATAACTTACAAAACTTACCCCCGGGCTCTGGAGTTTTGTTATCTGATCTTTGAACTATTTTTAACAAAATGGCTATCTCAAAATTTTATTAAACAAATTTGGGGAAAAGGGGCCTGGGGGGGGACTAGTCGCCCTCCGATCACTTTTGACTCTGAAAAAGAGCACTAGAACTTCCAGTTTCCAATCGAATGATCCCCTCTGAAATTTATACGACCACCTCTTCCATATGAAGTGCCTCTGAGGTAAAAAAAAAAAAATAACAAAAAATTGGAGCCTTGTGGCCTTGACTATAGGCAACGCTATAGAATTGCCAATGACTACCCCTCAAACATATCTCTACGACGCTTCAGTGTCCCACCAGCGGAACGACAAAAAGAAGAAAAAAAGGACACGCGTCACTGTTTCCCATGCGAAACCATGATTTTCTTTGTTGCAACACAGAGGACTTTAACAATGGTTGCAGCAATAGCTGCAACCTAGCAAAGAACGAACCACGGTCCATTGTAGCGGAAAATTTAAAAATACGTTAAAAAAAATATATGCTGAGAAAATAACTATCATTTGTGGCTGATTCAGGATTGGTAACTACTCCTTCGATTTGTAAAATGTTATTTTGAACATCAATTTATTGTAATTTTGAAAAATAGCCCGAAAACCCTCGAAAATGACATTGGATCAAAGCGAAAAATAAACCACTGGAATAATCATTGCTGAAACCCTAACACAAGAGACTTGCAGACCCGACCTGTCTCCTCGTTTTTTCTTCGGCTGTTTTTTTTCTTCCGTTTTTTCATCATCGCTAGCAGGGAACTGGAACAACGTAGAAGGCTGTTTAAGGGCTTATTTGAAAGGAAGTTACAATATATAGTGCCTTTGAAATTGACAAAACATAAAATTTCAAATTTGATGCAATTTTTGACAAAGTTTTGTCTGAGTACCTACTGAGTTACCTTCACAGTTAGGGCCTCCTCCAGGACACTCGGCGTGCCCCCAGGTGACGGATAGAGGAACGTCCTACAGATACATAGGGTACTTCAATTGAGCAGGAGCCAAGTCTATGCCCCAGACTCCGCCAGAAGTGAGGAAGAATGCGATGAATTTTATTTTACACTAGAAAGCGTCATCGGCCAAATCCATAACAAAGATGTACTGATTGTCATGGGGTACTTTAACACTATAATGGGCACGGATACTACCGATCGGTTCGATAAAATGGGACCTTCTGGCAATGGAAAACTCAATGCAAGAGGCAAATGATTACTCGACTTCAGCCTAGAAAACTAGTTATTCGTAACGAACACAATGTTCAAACACTGCCATCGACGTAAAGTGACCTGGATATCCCAAAAGGCAATACCAAGAACTTGACTGATTGTGCTCTAATGTCGAAGCGCTGGAAATCTTCCATTATAGACACAGTAGCTCTACCTGGAGTAGACTTTGACTCTGACCATACTCTCCTGATGTCAAGGTTCAAGCTAAAGATGAGAAAATTGGCAAAAGCAACAAAAATCCAAAGATTACGAGTGATCTTCTGTGGCGAGGCTGACTAATTAAGTCAAAATCGGATTTTAGTAAAAACATTAAGACGCAAAATTCAAAGTTTTGAAATACCACTTTTTATTAAGATAAAGAGCACATCCTGGTATGTGTAGATTTGAATCTACGATAAGATGTGGTTGATGCTTGGTATAAAAGAAACATTTTATGGGAACGGGGAGGCTGATACTAATTTTATGTCGGACTGACCTCTGGTCCGTTTATTTTGGGAATCCCTCGGATTATATGTTCAAAAATCGTAGGTGTTTTAAATGTTGTGTAACCTGCATTAGAGTATTATTGTATTTGTTTATTTTATGCTACAATTAGTCTCAGTGGGCCCCTTGCAACCATACTTTGTATGTTTCCGCGTTAGTTGAATAGAAATATGGTGTTATAGTCAACCTATTTACCATCGTATTTTAGTCCCTTGAATAATCCCAGCCGGTACGCCAAATTAGTTTGGTCAAAGCCTAAGGCACGCTACCAAAGTTTATTTATCTTAGGACCATAATTATATCCCCTATAAAGGGAGTAATAATGTAAATACCACAACTTCACATTACAACCATAAAATCACTTTACCACACTTCTTGCAGGATCCCGAAAAACGGCAGACCTACACTTCCACCCAAACTGTAAGAGAAAGAAAAAACAAAACACAAAAAAACGCAAACACATCGAGATCCAAATATATCACAAAAAAAATCATTACATACATTACATTAATACAAACAAACTCCTGTGAACAAATTGGTGACCATGGATGATTAAACTTATTTTGAAAACGGGATAGAGATTTATTAATTCTAATATTAGGGTCAGCCAGCTCATACAAATGAATTATTTTACGGTTTCGTTGTCCAAGGGGGCAAATGTAAAAGATATTTAGCAAATCTGAAGAAGATGGATCGTTGGTGCTTTGTATCTGTAACTTTAAAGAATTTCAGAAAGGAATAATGTAAAGTAGATGTGGAAGAGCTGTAGCATTGTAAATGGATGATAGAAGGTAACGGTTGAAACGTAGTTTTCTTTTTACGATACCAGCGTAAAAAATGCTAATTTTACGCTCAACGTGAGATATCAGCAAACGACGTCTGTGGTCGATAGATGTGCCAATTGCAAGGCCCAGTTATCTAATATGGTCGGCGGGTTTAACAAAAGAACTGTCCAGATTTAGAAGAGAAGTAAAGGAGTTTCGCCAATTGAAAAGGACAAGTTCGGATTTCTCAAGATTAAAAGACAGCCCGATTTTTGAATATTCATCTTTGAGGATTTTGAAATTCTGCTCAATGCAATGGATCGTACGGCTGAGATTCAAGATGTTATGAGCATAACAAATAAGAGATATATCAATTCTCCCAAGAATGCATGAAGGAAAACACTTTGCCTGAGCATCCAGGACACTGTTATTGAACAGGGTTGGGGATGTGATAGCTCCCTGTCTAGTCCCTTTCTTAACGAGGATGGGGTACTGAGGAATCACAAACATATTCGAGGGATTCGAAGAGTTTGGCCTCACACGAGAGTTAATGCAATTACATTGGGATTGATGAAGAGCCGATTGCAGGAGAAAACGGAATGGGTGTTTTAAACGCATTCTAAGATTTCAATATAAATCCGTGAGAACATGGACAACTGACGGGTTTGCGACTCGCCTCGCCATATGAAGAAGCATGGACGAATAAATTAAGGAATTGAATGCACGTTTAACGTCATGTCCGGCGAGGATCACACTTTCTCCCAAAGATTCAGTGTTAGCAAGGGCAGTAAAAACTGCTGTCAAAGCATGAGAATAGCCAAGATTAGCCTGAAAACCGAACTGATATGGGGGAACGTAACATTTCTGTCTTAACTCATCAACAAAAAGGAGCTCGAAAAGTTTGCATATTGTCGTAGAGACAGTGATGGGACGGAAAGAGAAACATTACAGCTCAGATTTTCCTATTTCTGGAATCGGAGTCAGATCACCAATGCAGAACGAAGAAGGAACAATACCTGTAACAAATATCATTTGCATGAGAAGGCTGAGGTGACGCACCAATACATAACTTCCATTAATGATGTGTAGAGTGCTCACCTTATCTATCCCACAAGACGCTTTCTTTTTAAGTTGGGATATTGCTTTTATGACAGCGTCACACGTAACAACATAATCTAGGTCAGGAGATTCATCAATGAAGTTGCAGAGCTCGTCACAAAATTGTGACTCTAAAGCAGGATCAGGCTCAGAAAATTCATTTAAAAATGGGATATCCATTCGGACAAAGGAATGTCATTCGGGTCTGGCAAATTGGAGGAGATAGTACGAGGTATTAGCTTCCACAGTAGATCAGGTGAATTCCTGACCTTTTCGGAACAAAGTTACTGCATTTTAGATCGATGAAGGGCAAGTTCCTTAGCAAAACATTTCTTTGACACTTTTCTCAGTTCATTGACCATTTCTTAACGGGGGCATAGGCAATCTCTCCATAATTTGTGCCAAAACTTAGGACGGTCACAAGCTTCAGACAGCGCTAGATTTCCTGACCACCCAGGGACTTGGGTGCCAACACGGATTTTTTTAAGAGGAACTGCCCTTTTTTTAGCACACAAAAGTGCATGGCAGATTTGTGCGGAGTAGATATCAAGAGTTAATCTAACTTCATTGATTTCTTTATTGGAAGACTGTTGCAGAAGATAAAATGAAACCCGGATATTGTTTAGGATGCTATCTGAAGTTTCGATGAACTGAGATGTGTCCATTTTATTCCAACCGCGACAAGTATACCGCTTATGCTGGTGAACAATATGAGCCTGTAACACTGGAATCTGAGAAGCTTCTCGTTTAAAACTAGAAGCAATAGGAAGGTGTTCTGAAACCTGAAATTAAGAATTTAACTCAACACAAAGTATATCAAGGTTATATGACACAACGTGGTCAAGGTTAGATGTGCAAGAGGAAGAATGAATGTAAGTAAACTGACCGAGAAGATTTCTGTTGAACTTTAAAATCATCACCAAATATTCCTATTAGTAATGAAACACGGGTAGAAGCTGAAGACAACCTGAAATTTAAATCACAATTAAAATAACATACGATCAAACATGAGATTTTTTGTTTAAGGACATCACGGAAACAAGAGCTAAGTTTACTAACTGTTAATGAGAAATCTCTCTCCAAATCTTCATCTTTGTAATCAGGGGGTAAATACAAATTTATTACTACGCACTCAGCTACTCTAACAGCTAAAAATCTATCACCAGAAAAGAAAACACTAGAATTAAGATTCGACTCTATATAAGTAGCAATACCACCAGAAGCTCTGCCTTTAAAAGCACTACGTTTAGCTGGAAGCGAAAAAGTTTTGAAGTTGGCACTAATGCCAAGTAAATCAAGGCTGTGGTTGGTCAGGAAATGTTCCTGCAAACACAGAATATCATGATTATGAAGTATATTCTCAAGAATAGATCTTTTTTTATAAGACCACGATTAATGTTCCGAGAGAGAAAACGAATATCCATTTATCTACTTAGCTGCCCGTTCATCGGTTTGAGCGTTGCCAGGACATTTGATATTGTAACGGTGTGATTAGACTCTTTACATGTAATGCAAAACATGTTCCTAACACATGGATTATCCCTGGTGGAAGAGTGCTCCGTGGAACCACAACGAGAGCACAGTTATGCGTTCTTACAATCAGCAGCAAAATGTCCTTTTTGATGGCATCTGAAACACCATCTAGGTACGAATATGAAATTCTGGACAGCTAACTTCTCATATATCCCCCGTGTCATGATGTGCAATCACTGCCAAAGTGTGTCGCAGTAAACCTAGATGTTCAAGGTGTGCCAATAGCCATCTAGCATCATCTTGCCCTATTAATAGAGACAATAAATCACTATTTAAGTGCCCTAATTGTCTTGGTAATCATCATGCTAAAGACAAAGCAGTAGAAGAAAAAATCACCATTGGTGCTGCAAAAAAAAGTATGCAGATATCCTTAAATCAAGTACACAACTGGTAGACTTGACTCCAGTATTTTCTAATGAAGAATTCCATCCCCTTTCAACCCCCGAAACCCCTACTCTAACCCCAATCATATCTACACAACAGAGAGTCATAGAACCCCTAATTAAGAAAATAGTTGATGATACTTTAATTTATAGAATCCCTGAAATGATAAATTCATTCTATTTCTGAGGATGACTTGGAATATATTGATTCTGTTTCAACCTCAAATTCACCTTCAAAATAAACATCAATAATAAAAAAAGACTCTACCTCAACAAAAAATCAATTCCTCTAAAGAAATGCAAGTGCACTCTCACCAAGTTCAAAACATAAATAAACTAAAAACAACCTTTAGCACCAACGCCAGTGCGCAGTTTAGAATTAAAATATTTCAATTTAACACAAAAGGTTTACCCATTGATCGTTTGATTTGAAAAGGTTTTTGGATGTTGAATCCCCAGAAATTGTATGCATCCAAGAATCTCATTTGTCCTCTGGTCGAAAGTTTACTATTAAGAATTATTTTATACATAGAAAAGATAGGGTTCACACTGTCTCGTCTTAAAAAGGTGGAGGTCTTCTAACACTTGTGAAAAATAATTTGATCAGCTCAGTTGTTAATGTTGACATCCAGCCATCTATGGAAGTACTAGTTACAAAGGTTGAAATGGATAATCAGCCTCCTCTATCAGTTGTTAATTTATATATAAATAAACCTTCTTCTTTCAATAATCCTACCTTCAATTAACTATTAGACCTTTCCTCAAACCAACTAATACTTGGCGATTTCAATCTTCATCATTCTTTGTGGGACACAACCCACTCAAGAGACCCTCAATCATTGTTGCTTTTGGATTCTATTTTTGTCAGTCAGCATTCCCAAACGCTAATTACACCCAAGAAATTTGGAACTTATGTGCATTCCTTCAATGGTAAAAATTCAACCATTGAACTTTGTTTTGTTAGTAGCAGATTATCTGTTTACAGTAAGGTGTCCAAGTTCCCTGATAGTCTTGGCAGTCAGCACTATCCAATATTACAGAACTGTCTAAAAGACCAGTTCTCTCTAAATTTAACATTGGACCTAGATGGATTTTCAAGAAGGATAACTGGAAACCATGGGCAGACAAATTGGGAAGCATGGTCCATGGTATCAATATTGATATTGATGTTTTAAATGATAATATCATTAAAAGCATCATTGATGCTTCAAATTTTTTTTTCAAACTCCAAACACAAATAGTAAAAATAGAAAAAAAAATATACATTTTTGGAATAATAATTTGGAATCATTTAAACAAAATGAGTGTAATACCAGAAAAATATGGCTTTCAGATAAAAGAAACCTTTATAAAAAAAAGTTTAAATGAGAAAAGCAGAAGCTATTTTTAAAAAGCAGGTCCTAGCTGAAGTAAAAGCAGCTTGGGAAGAAATCTGAGAAAATCAATTCTATCAGTCAACTCCTACTAAAACCCTCTGGAAAAATTTCAAGAAATTTGCAGGATATCAGCATACAGAGCAGTCTATTCAGAGGATTATGTCTAATGATGGCTCACTTAATTTCAAGCCACATGAGGTGGCAGAGACATTGAATAGTCACTTTGCAGGTCAATATTCAAATAATCTTTCATATAATAACTCTCTGTTTATGGAAGCTCAATTTCCCCCAGTGTCTGTCCCAAATCTAGACAAAGATTTTGATATGGAGGAGCTAACCTATACAATACAGTCTCTTAATGACTCAGCAATGGGTGAAGATTTGGACCACAACAAAATGCTTAGAGCTCTTCCACAAACTTTCTTGGTCCCTCTTCTATACCTGTTTAATATACGTTGGGAGTCTGGTTCTGTCCCAATAGCTTGAAAGTCTTCAATGTTAGTCCCAATTTATAAGGGTAAAGGAGATCATTCTGATCCTCCATTATACCGCCCAATTGCCTTAACCTCATGCATAGCTAAACTTTTTGAGAAAATGATTAACCTCAGATTTGAATCCCTTATAGATGATCAACTTATTGTTGAACAAGCAGGTTTCCGGAAAGGTAGATCCATTCTTGATAACTTAAATCAACTTGAGTATGATATTAAAAAGCTTTTAAAAGAAAGCGAGTTGTATCAGCAGATTTCTTTGACATAAAGAAAGCTTATGATATTTTGGACCTTTTTGCAATCCTTAGGCACGCTCATAAATTTAACGTTGGAAAATAATTTTTGGAAGTGGTGCAGGTCAATGCTTTTTTGTAGATCTATTAAAACTAGAGTTGGATCAGAAAGTACCTCTGCTAAATTGATTTCATTAGACGTTCCTCAAGGAGGAGTTTTGAGTCCTCTTCTTTTCAACATGGTGATTAATGATATTATTTTAAGTGATATACCCTCAATAAAATTTGCCTTTTATGCAGATGACTTAGCCATTTGGACTGATGGACATTGTCCTGAAACTTGTAAACCCAAGCTCCAAGGAGCCATTGATAAACTGTCAATATGGCCTTAGAAAAATCCGGTTTTCTCTACCCCAAAAACTACTGGCATAGTTTTTTCTAGGAAAAGTGATCATAGGCAAGACTGTCCCTCAATCAGTTCGACTCCGTGTAATCAGTTCATTCACCTTGACAGGAATGTGAAGTTCCTTGGTGTCTGGCTTGATAACAAGTTAAATTGGAATGTTCATGTTTCTTATCTGACTGATGCACTTGAAAAACGGCTGAATTTTATGCGTGTTGTTCTCAGCACGCACAAAAGCACGCATCTCAGCTCGCGTTCCAGTGTATTACTCAGCTTCAAAAAAGTTACTTCCTAAAATAGAATCAATAGTACATCACAGCCTGAGACTAATCACTGGTGCTCTAAAAAGTACACCCACTGCAGCAGTGTTCAATGAGCTGACCATCCCTTCTTTAGAAGAAAGGTTCTTGAAACTATCCTCTAATTACTTTATGAAAGTTAACACCAATCAAAACCATCTTTTTTTCAAGGAGTGTCCTGCAAATCTCACATTTTCATATGAAAATTGGAAGCCATATAGTGGTCCAGCCATCGTCAAGTTAACTTCCTTGCTGGATAGTATTGGTGTTCCTGAAAATCTAATCTTTTCTTGCGAGACTTAGACCTCCTCCAATCCTCCCAATAGCATCAATAATGCCATAGACATAAATATCCCTGGCACGGATTGCCCTAAGAATAAGATGAACACTCAAATCCTTTGTCAACTAAGATTAGCTAAAATGGCAGAATTTTGCAATTGGAAAAAGGTATTTACTGATGGATCAGTTTCCAAAGATGTAAAGGCTTCCATGGGCATTTTTTTTGAATGGAATAGTTCATCAGTTGGGATTAGAGTTCCAGATGAAACCTGATTCTAAAAGTGTTCTTTTCGATCTCAAAAAGAGGCAAGGAAATGTTATTCTGATCATTGTTCACCTACAGGAAAAGATTCAGAAAATAATGTCTTCCCAGGCTCTTCAACTGAAAATGATTTGGGTTGCTTCTCATATAATGATTAAGGGAAATAAAATTGCTGACAGTATTGCGAAACAGGTTATTCACCACCCAATCACTTGGAAGGTTGCTCTCTCACTGTAAATTAATCCTCAAAGTTATTAACCTCTGCTGCAAAAGTTTTTAGAATCAGTAAAACCTGTGTTGCAGCAACAAATACATATGTTTTGTTTTTTGACGGGCAATGTAACCCTAATCATCTTACCCACACAAATAGAAAAATTGAAAACACTATCTTCCGTCTGAGAACTGGGCATGCTATCACCAAGTCACGTCAAGCATTATATCATCTTTCAGATAGCAAGTCATGCCCTTTTTATAGGTGCGTAAATATTGACGAGTCAGTTGATCACATCCTCTATGAATGTCCCCATTTTGCAATTGAGAGAAATATTCTAATCAGAAAAATTGAATCATTGGCCAGAAGACATATACCCCTCTTGTTTTAGGTTTTACCCGTGTTAGCAAAGATAAAGAGATTGAAATATTAGAGGCTTTGGGAGTTTTTGTGTCTTCATCAAGTATTTTCAATTTGCTGTAGTTTTATTTGTATTAATAGGGTGTCTGTTTTTAACCAGTCACAGGAATGGGTTAGAAGAAAAGATGATTTGATTTGTATTTTAATTATTTTTGATTTATAATAAGTTGATCCTTGATAATTGTTTAATTTTTATTTGGTGACGCAGAGGGCGAAAGCCGAGCGTATTTTCTCAACAACAACAACCAAGGGTATGTCCTTTGGTATATATTCAGTATCAGTAACTGTAGCTATGGTGACGGCCAAGCGTCAATGGATTATTTATACTATGGCTATATTCATAAATTTAGTATATTTCTAAAGTTTTGATAAATCAACATCTTCAAGCAAAATGGGTGAAGTTGACGTTACCATTCAGTCACTTCTAGGAGGATATTTTGTACCAATCTTGGTTTTTCTTTTAATAGTATTTCTATGGAGAAAATATTCAAAAAGTTTCCGTGACTGGTGAGTGAACATTAAATTCATAGAACAGTGCCATAATGTCCACATCTCATGTTGCAGAAAAAAGAAAGTTACTAGTTTAAGTTAGTAAAAACAAAAAATCTAATTGAAACTAGTCCATGATAATAAATCCGTTCTATAAATTTCGATTCTTTAAAAGAAAGAAAAATTATGAACAATATGTAAATCATAAAAACTTCAGAATAAAATTAACCTTATTGCATGACTATCTGCCTTAGTTCTGCGCTAGGATCATAGCCTATCATCAAGAAGTCAATACAATCATCTATAAAATTCTGAAAAAGTTGTGCCAGCTTTCCCTCTCACGAAGACTATCTAGCTCTTAAGACTGTCTGTATTAAAAATGAACTGCACACTAAGAATCAACTTCTAAGATTGTTGTCGCGCATCGATTTTCTTGTTATGATAGAAGTAACTATTTATCTAAAAAATATTTTGAAGGTTTTCAAAACATAGGCTAATTTTCATATCTATCATAAAGTTTCGTAAAATTATATTATATAACCTGACTTCGAAATAAAGAAGTTTCTATTGTTTATTTTTAATGGACTACCAATCGGCCCCATTCATTCAATTCTGACCCCTGGGTTCAAATTTACCCTCCCGGTACCACAAAATGCAATAAAACGAGGGGCATTCCAAAAATACGTGAACATTTTGTCAACAAGGTATTGGCAACCGTTTTCTATGACTGTGAAGGAGTTGTGCCTGTGGACTTCTAAGAAGGTCAAGAGGATCTCTAGATTTCCTATGTCTATAGTACATCTGGTACTGTTGTATTATCTGTAACACGCGCAAGAAGTGAAGTTTGGTTAATGCTACTGAAATAAAACAAAATAGGATAAAAATGTAATAGTTTAGAGACAAACTTCGGCTATATATTTGCACATCAGGGGGGTGGGGGGTAAAGTATAGCATATATTAAATAGGTAACCTAACCTAGGTACCTTTTTTTGCCCCTAAACCAAAAAAAAGTTTAAATATTGTAAACGCTGTGATAAATCGCTGTTTGCAATCCTCAGCATAGGAATTGTCCGTTGAAAGAATCCTATTTAACTAGTTTCTTTAGAATGTTTGCTGGGCAGTATCGCGCGTGTGTTACAGATAACACAACAGTACCATACATCTTTACCCTTTTTGTTACTATGTGGCTGATTTTTCAGTTTTTACTGTCATTTTCACTTGATTTGGGAAAATTGGCTCCAGACCCCCCCCCCCCCTCCCCACACACACACACAGGATTTTGATGAAATAAGGCTTCTGGTTGGAGTATGGATTTAGTGATCTACTTAGAATTTAGTTTTATCCATAAACTGGATGATCTCTATGCTCTTTTAAATCAAAATGCTTGAGAAGTTTAAAAAATAAGTGCATCACATTTACAAAAAAGTGAATTATCTGAAAGACAATCATTTAGAAGGGACAAAACCGTGGTTGAAAAAAAAAATAACCAAGCATGAATTATATGCTTGACATTCTGATTTGAAAACTTACGCTCTGCTAACTGAACCACGGCTCTGTTAATCTAATTTAATTTATTGGTCTTTGTAGGACCATAATTGCGTAACCTATTAAGGGGGCTTGAAGGAAGAATATATGGGTGGTGTTTTTTAAACCTACAGTTAAGGGTTTTGGACCATAATTATTACAATGATACCGTTTTATACTTCCAAGCATTTTCACTTAAGAAGTGGCACCAAAAGTGTTGTTTTATTGCTATATCCCACTTATGGATGGTAGAATTAATAAAAAGAACATAGATATAAGCAATAGTTTTCCAATGAGCCATCAAACATCACTCTAAGATGATAAACACTCGAAACATCACTCTTAATACATGTATAAAAGCAAAATAAGATCTGTAAAGAGGAAACTTTTATTGCTGTGACCCACTGCAAATATATAATCGAACCATGATGCAAGAAATCAAGAGAAAATCTTTCTTAAGGATAAATTTTAGAGCCAATCGGATAAAAAAGTACTGAGGCCCTTCTTCGGGCCTTATTTTGGGGATCCGTGCATTTTCTTTATATTGGGTTTTTCTTGGCTGTACGTTTCAGAATGATAAGGGACAAACACCTTTTCTCCCATTTCAAGGCTGTTCCCCAAAACCCTCCCACTCCCAACTAAACACATATTTCTCTTGATTCAGAGAAGGATTTCCTGAATGTTTCGAGTAAATCTGATAAACAGGATCAAATATGCCTCCCTTCTTTTTCCACTGCAAAACCTATTTGTATACGATTGACCGTTTTCATAATTCACGGTCTTTGCCCGAGGGGGGGGCATAAAAACCTTGGAGAAATATTTATTGACCTATCGATATTTTGACAAACAGCTGTTCAAAATTTGGTCCTGTATCATTGGTGGTTACGGTGCGTGGGGAGGGGAGTGGTTGCTGCCAATGACTTTTGGCCCTTAAAAAATGCACTAGAACCTCCTTTCAAGTGAACCCCTTCTGAAATTTCTACGACCACGCCTTCCTTACAAAGTGGTCAGGAAAAAAAGTACATGGGTGGCACATGGCTCTTTACTAGAGACAAAGCTCCGTGTTGCCTCAGATGTGTCTCCTTAACTGATTTGGCAGAAGACTAGCATTCCATAAAGCTGGGTGCTCAAGGGTTTATTTACTAATAAAATGTATCTATAAACCCTCCGACATGGCCGCCACTCTATTAAAGTGTATCTATGCCACTGTTTACAGTGGCATATTTAAGCTCTTACCTCTGGGACTGCACCCCCCCCCTCATATAAAATCCTGAAAGCCCAGTTTTTTGCCTTTTATCCGATCTGATTGAAGTGGCTTTCTTCAAGTTATGATATGATGCCCACTGAAGCCGTATGGGTAGCCAAGGGAACTTACAGCGCTGAAGGGGTGACAGGTTTTTCCTTATTCAGTTTGGGCCCTTAAAAAGTGTGCTAGAACTTAAAATTGTCGATCGAATGAGCACCTCCTTAACTTTCTACGAATAACCATTGTAATTGATGGTCCCTGGGGGCTATTAATAAAGCGTGAACTTAAAGCTTCGATTTTCGTATTTTAGGGTATTTGCGAAGTTTACTATTGTCATGCTGAAGAAGTACCATATAAATCACGAGTCACAAAAAAAACTTCATTTTCAACCTCTCCACGACCAGGACTCTTGTGATCCAGTGTACAAAAATAAGGGGATACTTCGTGTTTTAGAAATTGGTGCAGGTGGTGGAGCCAATTTTCAGTTCTTCCCCAAAAATTGTGAGCTAACAGTAGTTGAGCCAAATGCATTTTTCAAACCTGCCTTTTTCGAGTCTCAGTCCAAGTAAGTAATTTTTATCTTAATTTCGGAATTCTTTTTTTCATTATTTTCTTAAACTTGTTTATACTTCCCCTCTAAAAACTTCTCTTTTTGATTATTTTGTAGAAAATTTTCGTTTTGTATAATGATGTATTGGATAATAAACCCCCCATAAAACTAACAATTCCATTGATCTCTACTTTGTCATAATGTATTGATCAATGTTATTAACTCCGTCTGCTTAGACGATCAAAAATCAAACCGTCAGAAGATCAAATATTCTTTTCCAGATATTAATATAAAAAACTTTTCCACAAAACAAGTTTTCAAAGAAAAATAAAGAGCTCCATTAAGCCAAAAATGATCAAACGTAAAACAATGCTATCCTCCAAGCATAAAACTACCAAGAACCACTCTGAATAGATAAATTCAACTCAAAATGGGTAGTAATAACTATGAACAACCGAGTCAAATTGGAAATCATCAGATATTAACACGAGTAGGGCTGATAACCCCCATGCCTTGTCAATACCAGAACATAATTTGTGCTTTACTGAAAACAAAATACGTTGTAAATGTTTTCACTTTTTTACTTTCAGAAATAAAACATTATCAAAACTTTAAGGAATGAATATCAGTATTATGGCAATCAAACTGACAATCCACGATCATTCGTTTTTTTTTCTTTGAGTAAAGCGCAAATTATGTTCAGGTCCTTAGAAGGCATGGGGGTTATCAGCCCTACTCATGTTAATATCAGCTCATTTTGAATCTGACTCGGCTATTTATTGTAATTTCTGTTTATTTTGAGTTTCATTTATGTATTGATAGTGATTTGTAGTAGTTTTACGCTTGGAACATTATTTGACTGTATTTCTGCTTATTTTTGGCTTGATGGAGCCCTTTACTTTTCTTTGAAAAACTCGTTTTGTGGGAAAAGTTTTTTTTTAATTAATTTGTGTTCGTTTTTTATTGACATAGTCTTTTTCATGGGGAAAAAAATGATAGGCCTTTTTTATATCTTTTCAGTTTTTTATAAGAATCCATAGTTTGGGTTGCTATTGGTATTGAGAAACGTTTTCAACAATTTTAATCCTGACATAAACAGTATTTTTAATTTAGTTTTATCACTCTTGAAGTTGACCTGTAAAATGAAACTTAATATCATCAAACAGTTCGTGGTAACGAACTGTAAGTAAGGAGCGACCCGGCTCAATGGTAACCGAAACTGTAGAAAACGGAATTTTAATACCAATAGATACATCAAAAGAATCAGATTTTAATGCTGATTTCGAATATATAAGTTTCATCAAGTTTAGTCTAACCTATCAAAAGTTACGTGCCTGAGAAAATTTGGCTGATTTCCGAAAAAAGAGGGAAAGACCCCCAAAAAGCTATAGAACCTTAATGAAAACCACACCATCATATTCAGCGTATCTGAGAACCCTACTGCGGAAGTTTCAAGCTCCTACCTACAAAAATGTAGATAATTAGGTAGGAAATTAAAAGTTCTATTGTCCTTTTTAAGTCACCAAAAAAAATGGAGGGCAACTAGGCCCCCTCCCACGCTCATTTTTTCCCCAAAGTTACCCGATCAAAATTTTGAGATAGCCATTTTATGCAGCATGGTCGATAATATGATAACTATGTCTTTTAGGATGACTTAATCCTCCGAAGTCCCCGGGGGGAGGGCTGAAAGTTATGAACTTTACCCAATGTTAACATATAGTATTGGTTATTGGGAAGTATACAGATGTTTTCTAGGAGAATTTCTTCTGGTAGTGAGGGGTGGGGTGGGGATAGGGTCGGGGGTTAAGTGGGAAGATCTTTTCATGGAGGAGGTTTTCATGGGGGAATGGACATTGCTACGAAGGGGGCGCCGGATTTCCAAGCATTATTTAAAAAAAGATCAGAAATTTATAATTAAAAAAAATAAGTTTTTCAACTGAAAGTAAGGAGCAACATCAAAACTTACACGACAGGAAACATTACGTATATGATTGGGTTCACCCCCTAGTCAATACCTCGCTCTTTAAGCCAAAGAATTTTTTAGTACTCTCATAAGAGCTATTTATTCTAATTAACGGCATTTGTGATTAGGGGTCATTTTTAAAGAATTGGAACAAAATTCGAACTTTAGCTTAAAGAGCAAGGTATTGACTAGGAGGCGAACCCTCTAATATACGTATTAAAAATATATGAATATAGAAGTTCGTTACGTAAGTTAATACGTAAGTTACGTATATTTATTACTAATAATAACGTTCGTAAATAAAATTAAACAGGTTTCGAAAAACCATTTAACCAAATAAAAGTAAAATTAATATTCAAATTTGTTTTAATTATTCATGTACGGTGAGCCGAAATCAAAATCTGCATTAATTCAAAAACGTTCAAAAATTAAATAAAAAAAACAATTTTTTTTAACTGAAAGTAAGGAACGACGTTAAAACTTAAAACGAACAGAAAGTATTTCATATATGAAAGGGGCTGTCCCCTCCTCAACGCCTCGCTCTTTACGCTAAAGTTTGACTTTGCCACAACTCTATCTTTTTTAAACAATGAAAAACTTTAGCGTAAAGAGCGAGGCGTTGAGGACCCCTTTTATATACGGAATAATTTCTGTTCGTTTTAAGTTTTAACGTCTTTCCTTACTTTCAGTTAAAAAAACTTGTTTTTTTATTTAATTCCCAAAATATTCTATCCGTGCTCTTTGACAACCTGGGTACACTTGCACTCTTTTTATTTATTAAAGTTTCATGAGCAAAAGCAGTAAAAGTATAACTCCTGACAGTTTCCAACTTAACACTCCCGATTGTACCTAATATACAGCTGAGTTGTCTTATTGCAAATCAAATACACTAAGCCTTTTGATTTATTTTAAAAAAGAGATCAGTTATGGGACAATTGCATAATTGTGGGGGATTGACGTGCCCAGTTTCCCTAAAGAAATGGTTGCTAGACCGTTCAACTATGCTTAACAAAATGGTTGTCTCAAAATTTGACTGGATGCGTTTTGAAAATGAATGGGCTTGAGAGAAGGGCTGGTTGCCCTCCAATCTCTTTTTACTCTTAAAAAGGGCACCAGAACTTTTAATTTTGAATCAAATTAGCTCCTTTAAAAGTTTCACTGATATTTCTAGCTATTATAGAGTGGTGCTGCCTATGATATTGTTCATATCCCCTTTTGAAAACCTGCATGCATACAGTTTTTTTTAATTGAAACTCCCAAAATTTCCCTAACAGTTTCATCCTAATAACCTTAGCTTCATGAGTTATATTAACTGTAGTGGTAGTATTAAAACTATACACATAATGCCTTCTTGCTAGTTCAGAATCCCCCATAACTTACCCTTAAAGGTTTAACTAAATAATATAAGTTGTTCTTCACATATTGCTTTGTCACCATTTTGAAAATCAACATGCTCATAATTTGTTTTGATTTATTTTAACATCCGCCGAAATATTCCTTAATAGCTTCACCTCAATACCATTAACTTGCTCAGTAGCTATAGTTGTAGCAGCAGGAGTAGCAGTATATGCATAACACCTTTGGTTTCTTCATCATTCCTTTCAACACACGCTGAAAGTTTCAGCTTAATACCATCAACCGTTCCTGAAGTATTTCTGATGCTTCCGCTTGACAACCTGTTTGGGCATATTGTTTTTCGAATTAGTTCCATACAGTTTCTTATATATCCAAAATTTTTCACCTTAATATCCATAGTTTTAATATCAGCAGTAGTAGTAGTTGCAGTAGAATTAATTTTAGTAGCCCAAGCTTTAGTAGCAGTAGTAGTAATAGAAGTAGTAATAATGGTTACAGTAGTAGTTGTATGAGTAGAAGCAGTAGCACCAGGATGCAAATATTTTCTTTTGGTTAGTCCAATATCCCCCACAACAAGCCATATTAGTTTCAACTTCACACACCATACCACTGGTGGATCCAGGGGGCCAGGGGGGGGCCCTGGGCCCCCCAAGATTTTTTCTGGCACCCTTTTTCCCTGTTTTTTTTTCTTTTTTTCACTCTTTTTTTTAAATAAATTTTTCAATTTGGTCAATTATTGGCACCTTTGTCATATTCCCCCCCCCCAAGATTTTGCTGTAGATCCGTCCCTGTACCAAACTGTCACTAAGATATTCCTATTACGCCCTTTTGACAACCTGCATACAGACGGCGTGTTATGATTCTGTTCAAATTCTCCCCTCATATAGGCTTTTTGGATTTAAACGCATGCCCTACCGTAGTTTTAAACGCATGCCGTATTTTTAAACGCATCCCTAAGAGATTCAGGTGCTACGTTCATGTTTACATTTGGGAAGACACGCCTTCACATTTTAAATGGTCAAGTGTTAGTTAACTCATAAGGGGAAACTAAGAGATGTAGGTGTTAGGGAATGTTTACATTCGGTTGCTATGTATTAGAGGATGACGCAATCTTGTGTGAGTCAACAAGTGTAGCATCATTGGAGATTTTAACCTGTGTAATTGGAGTTGGGACTCATCCGTGGCTTAGTGGATTTATCGGAAATAACTGAATGGTAGCGCGCACACGGGTCTTACGTAATGACAGCGCACAGGTTACATAATGACAGCGCACACGTGGGTCTTACGTAACGACAGCACCAGACAGGAATTTATTAAGACATTTCAAGACGTTTCTTAAGACATCTGTCTTCAAGAGGTTTCAAAACATTTTTCTAAGACATTTTTCTTCAAGACGTTTTCTAATATACTTCAAAACGTTTCTTAAGACTTTATTCTTCAAGACATTTTTCTTAAAAAATTTTTCTTCAAGACGTTTCAAGACGTTTTTTTTGTTATTTTTCTTCAAAACGTTTCAAGACATTTTTCTAAGACACTTCAAGATGTCTGTTAAGACATCTTTTTTCAAGACGTTTCAAGATGTTTTTTCTAAGACATCTTTTTTCAAGAAGTTTCAAGACCTTATTTTTCTTTCTATGCATTTTCTCAAAGGATCATTATATTCTAATGATTTTTGTCCCTGTTAGGACTCGAAAGACCATTTTCCATCCAATAGAAACGTGTCTTAATCAACTCGTCCATGAACCCCTTTCCAATATTCTGTTCTGGCTAATACATTCTAGAAAAAGCCTGTTACCTGCGAGGACAATTCCCATGTTTCGCTTGCTATAATGATGATAACTTGTTTCCTACGGGTACAATAGCTGACACACAGAGGTGAAAAATCGATTCCTAGAAATGAGTCATCACCTGATCATTTAGAAATAAAGGCGGGAGGGGACTACAAGATGCTTAAATTGTGTAAACGATTAGGTATTGAAGATTCTTCCTAAACAATAAATCTTAAAAACACAGACCTTACTAATTAATTGTAATTTCTATTAATTAAAACAAATTTACAACATTATTAAAACGTAGAAAAAGCCATTAAAAACACGACATACAAAAACACAAAACGTAAAAAAAGATTAAGACTTGTCTTTTCAGACATGTTTTGTTAAAAATTATGCTTCAACCCGGTGTTTCAAGTTTTTGCAAGCCAAGCCTTTCATGATGCTCCACAAAACACATCACACCACCACGGCATTACTTGACTGCCCCTACCATCCATGCGGCACCCCGCTTATCACCCCTAGGGCATTTTAAAGCCCCTTCCGCCCGAAAATAGGTTTGTGAATCTAAATTAAACACTTTTTATTTGGACAGCGGAACTCGGAATTTCATTGCTAGAGCGTGATACTCCAAGCAATTCACCTCAGAGTTCCACACCATTACTGCTCCATGGTGCCCTCTGACATTCCCTCATCGCCCCCAAGACTTTTTCAGACGTTTCTTGTTAAAAATTACACATTCAATCTGGTGATTCAAGTTTTTGCAAGCCATGCCTATCACGATGCTCCTCAAAACACATCACACCAATACGGCATTACGCGCCTGTGCCTCTGTCATCCCCGCGGCACCCCCCCCCCCCCTCATCACTCCTTAAGACATTTTCATTCTTTTCCCACATAAATAAGCGTGTAAATCTAAATTAAACACTAATTTTTTATTTTTACAGCGGGACTCGGCATTTCATTGCTTGAGCGTGATACTCCAAGCAATTCACACCACAGTGCCACACTATTACGGCTCTGCTGTACCTTCTGACATTGCCTTGTCACCCCTAAGTCATTTATCGGACATCTCATGTTAAAAATTATGCTTCAATCCATTGATTCAAGTTTTTTTTCAAGAGCCACCCCTTTCATGTTGCTCCACAAAACACCCCCCTCCCCACACACAGACACACACACCACCACCACCACGGCATTATGCGATTGAACCCCCTCTAACACAATTTACCACCACTTCATCATTCCTAAGACATTTCAAGATTTTTCTTCATTAAAAATAACGCATTAAGGCCATTGGTTCGTGTTTTCGCAACCCAACCCTCCCTGATACACCGCGTCAATTTCCAACCTATGCAACACTATTAATCCCCCCTAGCACCATCTACCACCCTAACATCATTCCTGAGACTTTTCAAGAATTTTTTTTAATAGGATGATAACCCCGCTTCTGCCCCCACTGGTTACAACGTTGTCATCTCCAATTCTTCTGGATTCCACCCTGGTACAACCGACTCCGACCCCAAGATGGACCCCAGATGGAGCCCGGAGGGGGCTCCATCTATGCCCCCTCCGACCCCAACTCAAAATCTACATCGTATTTAAAAAAGTGAGAATGAAATATTCCAAGAAGACGCGCATACATGATAAAGTTGCAGTAGCATTGAATGCCGAGAAAGAGAAATATTTGAACTATGAAACAAGTGTTAATGACTATCTTATTGGAAATGTATGCGTGCGCTGACATGACAGTAAGGAGTTAAATTCCTTTCGAGTACCGAAAAAATTCATCATTACTTAAGGATATACTAGAATAAAATTTCCAGAGATGATAGTGCTCAAAGAGAATGCTAGTCTAAAACTTTAAGTGGACGATGAAGGTCAAGTTGTTGCCCGTAGCGAGGCTAACACATTACCCTTGATAGATAATATTGCCATCTTTCTGGTATTAGCATTCAAAAGAAGACAAGAAGAAGATAGGCATACCACTGTAACAGCATCATAAGCCACATCTTATCCAAGTGTCAAAACTGCGACCTATGCAAAAATAATGTCATAATAGACAATGAAACCACAAGTAAAATAAAAAGAGCACTAGCAAACATTATCAGCAAGAAAATTAAAGATGATTTGATGAAAAACAAACCCATGCAAACGTCACTAGCACTATCATGGAAAAGGTGAAGGAGAAGTATTTCGAGAAAGCTTGTGCACATAATAAAATGATCTTGGCATTGAAAACCGAGAAGGAGAAATATTTGAACTATAAAACAAGTACTAATGGAGATTTTATTGGGACTGTATACGTGTATTGTCACGACAGTGAGGGGATAAATTCCTATGGAGTACCCAAGAATTTCCACCATCAAAATGGTGGTTATGCGAGAGTAACATTTCCCGAGATAATAGTAGAATGCATACAAGGACAGTGCAGCCCTAAAACTTTTAGTTGACGATGAAGGCCAATTACTTGCTACCGTTTCTGGTAACACATTACCCGTTGATAGAACCTATCCGCATCTTTCTGGTATTACCATTCAAAAGAAGACAAGAAGAAGAAGACAGGCCTACTCTTCTATTAATATCGTAAGTCATATCTTATCCAAGTATCAAAACTGCAATCTATGTAAAAATAATGTCATAATAGACAATGAAACCACAAGTAAAATAAAAATTGCATTGAAAGACAATATCACCAAGGAATATAAAGATGAATTGATGAAAAACAAAGCACCAGCAACGTTACTACTACCATCATGGGTTTACCAACAGATTCAGTCCATGAACCCGATATTATCGTCAATGAAATGTAAGACGAAGTTGTTTCCCAAAATGGAAATATGTGACATCTCAAGAGAAACCACGATGTAGTATTTTATGGGTGGATTCAAGGCAATCATTTTTATGATGATGATATTCAAAACGCAATTATTACTATAAAAATATTTTATTGCATTACTTTGTCATGTTTCCATTATTTTTAGGGTACGCTATCAACTCCGAAGGAAACTCAGAACTGATGTGTAACTTTTTATCTTTTATGGAAAAATTCAGAAGAGAACCTTTCCTTATCTTCGACGACAAAGTTCAAAACAGAACTTGAAATTTTTTCTCCTCCTAGAGAAGATTCAGAATTGATCTGGAACCTTTTTTTTCTATTCTTTGGACAAATCTTTAATCGAATTGTAACTTTTTTTCTTCCTTCAGAGAATTCGAAATTAAAGTGGAACTTGTTCCTGTTGTCTACAGAAAAGCTCAGAATCGAAGTATAACCTTTTCTCTTCCCTGGAAAAAATCCAGAATTAAAGTGTAATTCTTTTTCTCTTGTATGGAAAATCTAGAACAGAACTTGACCTTTTTTTCTCTTCTTTGAGAAAATTCAGAACTTAAGTGAGGCTTTTTTCTTCTTTGGGGAAACTTAGAACTGCAGTGTAACTGCTTATCTTCTACAGAGAAATCCAGAATTAAAGTTTAACTTTTTTCTTCTCTGGAAAAAATCCAGAACTTAAGTGGGACTTCTTTCTCATCTTTGAAAAGATTCGGAATTGATCTGGAACTATTTTTTAGCTCATTCTGTGAAAAAATTCGGAATCGAAGTGTAACTTTTTCTCTTCCCTGAGAAAATTCAGAATTAAAGTGGAACTTCTTCTCTTCTCTGGAAAAATTCAGAATCGAAGTATAACTTTTTTCTCTTCTCTGGGAAAAATCCTGATTCTAAGTATAACTTTTTTTCTCTTCTATGGAAAATCCAGAACACAACTTGAACTTTTTTTCTCATCTTTGAGAAAATTCAGAATTTAAGTGGAACTTTTTTCTTCTTTGGTGGGACTTCTTTCTCTTCTTTGAGAAAATTCAGAATTGAACTGGAACTTTTCTATTTTTTGGAAAAATTTGGAATCGAAGTGGATTGTTTTCTCTTCCTTAAGAAAATTCAGAAGAGAGCTTGAACCTTTTTCTCTTCTTTAAGAAAATTCCAAACTTAAGTGGAACTTTTCTCTTCTTTGGGAAAACTCAGAACTGAAGTGTAACTTTTTTTCTCTTCTTCGGAAAAAAAAAATCAGAATCAAACTTTAACATCCAACCAAGTGTCATTGATATTCAAAACCTGTTTTTGTTGAATTATAAAGCTCCTACGGAACCGAACCAAATCGCGCAAGATTACGTCATCATGACGAGTAAATATTGGACTATCTAGCCTACCCCTGGATACTACAGCCAAAATTAAACTCCTCCTTTGATTCTTTTTTTTTCAAAGCAAGACTATGAATTACAACCCAACTGTTTTCATTACTTCCACACTAGTTCTAGATGCCAACATAAGTGGACAGGTTAGGTTACATTACGTTAACTACGTTTAAGATAGGTTCATTTAGGTTAAGTTAGCATGACCGCTCATGCTAACCTAACATAAATGAACCTAACTTAAACGTAGTTAAATTCTGAGTTTTTTCATAGAAGAGAAAAAAAGAAACAAAGCTACACTTCGATTCTGAATTTTTTAAAAGATTACTCCGGTTCTGAGATTCACCAAAGATGATAAAAAGCTCCATTTCAGGTCTGAATTTTGCAAAGAAGGAAAAGGTTCAAGTTCTCTTCTGAATTTTTCCATAGAATAAAAGTTAATGTTCAACTGTGAATGTTTTCCAAAAGAAGAGACAAAATGTTGAACTTCGAATTCGAATTTTTTCCTAAGAAGAGAAAGACAGTTACACTTCAGTTCTGAATTTCCCAAAGAAGAAAAAAGTTCCACTTAAGTCCAGAATTTTCTGAAAAATGAGAAAGAATTATACTTCGATTCTGAATTTTCTCAAAGACGAGAAAAAAAAGCTCAAGTTCTGTTCTGGATTTTCCATACAAGAGAAAAAAGTTATGCTTCGATTCTGGATATTTTCCAGAGAAGAGAAAAAGTTATACTTCGATTCTGAATTTTTTTAAAGAAGAGAAAATGCTCCACTTTAATTCTGAATTTTCTCAAGGAAGAGAAAAAAGTTACACTTCGATTCCGAATTTTTCCAAAGAATAGAAAAAAGTTCCAGATGAATTCTGAATTATCTCAACGAAGAGAAAGGAATCCCACTTCAGTTCTGAATTTTTTCCCTGAGAAGAGAAAAAAGTTAAACTTTGATTCGGAGTTTTTCCGCAGAAGATAAGGAAATTTACAATTCAGTTCTGAGTTTCTCAAAAGAAGAAAAAAGTTCCACTGAAGTTCTGAATTTTCTCAAAGATGAGAAAAAAAAATTCATGTTCTGTTCTGGATTTTCCCTAGAAGAGAAAAAAAGTTACACATCGATTCTGGATTTTTTCTAGAGAAGAGAAAAATTTATACTTCGATTCTGAATTTTTTCCAGAGAAGAGAAAAAGTTACATTTTAATTCTGAATTTTCTCTGGGAAGAGAAAATGTTACACTTTGTTTCCGAAATTTTCCAGAGAATAGAAATAGTTCCAGATCAATTCTGAATTTTCTCGACGAGGGGAAACAAGTCCCACTTCAGTTCTGGATTTTTTCCAATTAAGAGAAAAAAGTTAAACTTTGATTCTGAATTTTTCCGTAGAAGATAAGGAAAGTTACACTTCAGTTCTAAGTTTTCCCAAAGAAGAAAAATTCCCACTTAAGTTCTGAATTTTCTCAAAGAAGAGAAAAAAGTTCAAGTTTGGTTCTGGATTTTCCTTAGAAGAGGAAAAAAATTTATACTTAAATTTTGGATTTTTTTCCAGAGAAGAGAAAATATTATACTTCAATTCTGAATTTTCCGTAGAAGATAAGGAAAAGTTTTACTTTAATTCCGAACTTTCTCTAGGAACGGGAAAAGTTAGACTTCGATTCCGGATTTTCCCCAAGAATAGAAAAAAGGCTCCAGATCGATTCTGAATTTTTCCCAAGGAGGAGAAAAAATTTCATGTTCAGTTATGAATTTTTCCGTAGAAGATAAGGAAAAGTTCTCTTCTGTATTTTTCCATATAAGAGAAGGAAGTTACACTTCAGTTCTGAGTTTCCCACGGAGTTGATAGCCTACCCTAAAAATAATGGGAACATGACAAAGTAATGCAATAAAATATTGTTATTGAAATAATTGCGTGTTGAATATTATCATCATAAAAATGAACGCCTTAAATCCACCCATAAAATACTTCATCGTGGTTCCTCTTGAGATGTCATATATTTCCATTTTTGGGGTATGCAGAACTTTTAACAATTTCTTCATACATTTCATTGACGATAATATCGGGTTCATGGACTGAATCTGTTGGTAAACCCATGATGGTAGTAGTAACGTTGCTGGTGCTTTGTTTTTCATCAATTCATCTTTATATTCCTTGGTGATATTGTCTTTCAAAGCCCTCTTTTATTTTTCTTGCGTTTTCGTTGTCTATTATGACATTGTTTCTACATAGATTGCAGTTTTGACACTTGGATGATATGACTTATGATATTGATGGAAGAGTAGGCCTGTATTCTCCTTCTTGTCTTCTTTTGAATCGTAATGGCAGAAAGATGGTGATACATTCTATCAACGGGTAATATGTTACCAGCAACGGTAGCAAGAAATTGGCCATCATCGTCAACTAAAAGTTTTAGGGCTGCATTCTCTTTGAGTACTATCATCTCGGGAAATGCTACTTTCGCATAACCACCATTTTGATGGTGGAAATTCTCTGGTGCTCCAAAGTAATTTAACCCCTCACTGTCATGACAATGCATGCATACATTCCCAAAAAGATCGTCATTAGCACTTGTTTTATAATTCAAAGATTTCTCTTCCTCAGCATTCAATGCTACTACAACTTTATCATGTATGCACGTCTTCTTTGAATATTTTATGCTCGCTTTTTAAAATATGATGTAGATGTTTATCCTTCCAATTTACTAATGATACTGATCGAAAATGTATAATAATCTAGCTATTGTCGATAAGGAGCCATAGATTATCACTGAGGCAGCCATATAGAAAATCTTGGAATAGGCTGAACTTGGAGTGGGATTTGCTAAATATGAATTATGGAATCGATAGTCAAAGCGTGGGGTCCGGAACTGACGCAATCGGAGCCAGACTTAGAGTTGGGTTTGGAGAGGGCATAGATGGAGCTGGAGTCGGTTGTACCGGGGCGGAAGCCAGCAGAATTGGAGGTGAAAGCATTATAAAATATCTTGAAGTGTCATAGGAATGATATGGTGGTGGTAAATGACGTTAGAGGGGGGTGAATCACATAGTACCATGGTGGTGTAGGGGGGTATTTTGTTAAGCAAAATGAAAATGCTGACTCTTGGAAAAAAACTTAAAACAATGGGTTGAATCATAATTTTTAACAATAAATATCTGAAAAATTACTTGGGGTGATGAGGCGATGTCAGAGGGTGCCACAGACCAGTAATAGTGTGGCACTGTGGTGTGAATTGCTTGGAGTATCACGCTCTAGCAATGAAATGCCGATTTCCGATGTTCAAATAAAAAAACAGTGTTTAATTTAGATTCACACGCTTATTTTCGGTGGGATAAGGTTAAAAATGTTTTAGGGAGTGATGAGGGGGATGTCGCTGCAAATGACAGATGGGCAGGCGCGTAATGCCGTGGTGGTGTGATGTGGTTTTAGGAGTACCGGGATAGGCTTGTCGTGCGAAAACTATAATCACCGGATTGAATGTGTAATTTTCAACAAGAAATGTCTGAAAAAGTCTTGGGGATGATGAGGCAATGTCAGAGGGTGCCGCAGAGCAGTAATGATGTGGAACTGTGGCGTGAATTGCTCGGAGTATCACGCTCTAGCAATGAAATGCCGAGTTCCACTGTTCAAATAAAAAAAGTGTTTAATTTAGATTCACAAGCTTATTTTCGGGGGGAAAAGGGCTTGAAAATGCCCTAGGAATGATGAGGGGGTCCCGCGTTGATGGTAGGGGGCAGGTGCGTAATGCCGTGGTGGTGTGATGTGTTTTGTGGAGCATTATGAAAGGCGTGACTTGCAAAAACTTGAATCACCGGATTGAAGCATAATTTTTAACAAGAAATGTCTGAAAATGTCTTGAAGGTGATGATGTGATGTCAGAGGGGGCCTTAGAGCAGTAATAGTGTGGCACTGTCGCGTGAATTGATTGGTGTATGACGTTCTTGCAATGAAATGCTGAGTCCCGCTGTCCAAATAATAAAAAAAACAGTGTATAATTTAGATTAACAAGCTTATTTTCGGAGGGAAAAGGTTGAAAATGTCTTAGGGGATGGTGAAGGGGGTGCCACATGGATTGCAGGGGGCAGGTGTGTAATGCCATGTTGGTGTAGGGGTGTTTTGAGGAGCATCATGAAAGGCTTGGCTTGGTGGTGATGAGAAAATATTATTCAAATGCACGTATTGTCATGGTGGGCGATTTATTCATAGTCTTAGCTCAAAGAAAACGTGGTATTTTCATTAATAGCTCTCAGAAATACCTCAATATGGTCTAAATTTTCCTCTAATGTTAACCCTGACCCTCTGGAAATGATTGCTAGGATGTATTTTTCTTTAAAAAATGGTTCTTTTTGCTTAAATTTTATTTTTTATAAGCTTTTTTTCACGTTTTGTTTTTTTGTCTGTCGGGTTTTTTAACTGCTTTTTCTGTGCTTTTAATAATGTTTTGAATTTGTTTTAATTAATAGAAATTTTATTTACAAAGGACTGTGTTTTTTAGATTTATTGTTTAGGAAGAATCTTCAATACCTAATCGTTTACACAATTTAAGCATCTTGTAGTCCCCTCTAGCCTTTATTACTAAATGACCAGGTGGTAAATCATTTCTAGCAATCGGTTTTCCACCTCTGTGTGTCAGCTATTGCACCCGTAGGAAACACGCTATCATCATTCTAGCAAGCGAAATATGGGAATTTTCCTCGCAGGTAACGGGCTGTTTCTAGAATGTATTAGCCATAACAGAATATCGAAAAGGGCTTCATGGACGAGTTGATTAAGGCAAGGTTCTATTGAATAGTCTGTGTTCATATTTGAAAAAGTTGAGGGTGATGTGAATGGGGGGGAGGGCATGGGCCAAACGGCCTCGCTTTAGGGTTTTCAAACTGATTGGAAAGCCTTCCATCACTCTCATTTCGGTAGCGTAAAAATGTTCGTATGTCTTTTAAAATGTATCCATGAACAGTCTATTTTATGAACTATGTGCATAATATGGAACTCCCTGGAATTCCCTGGAGCAGGCCTTATCATCTCGCCGTAAAATTTGGCGGTCGTTTTTTTAGCACTTGGGCATCGAAGGAGAGGCATGTTGCACTTTAATCGGGTTCGGCCCTGCAAAACACCGCTGTAACTTGAATCTAGTATTAGATAAACCCTTTGGTTTCCTATGGCCATCGGTTGTATGTGACGATTCCTTTAGAACAGTCAAAAAAAATAATATATGACATATTTCTCTTTACTAAGTAAACACTATTGCATTGACTAAGATCAAAGAAGCTTTGCATAACCGTGGCTGAGCGTGATTAGAAATAAGAAACTGTATTTTTAAAGAGCCTATTATTTAAAAGGGATTTTTTAAATAAGTGTTTAAATAATTTTTTTTCAGACACCCAGACATAAAACTTCATCGGTTCGTCGTTGGATGTGCTGAAGATATGAAAGACGTTGAAAGCGAAAGTATTGATGCTGTTGTATCGACTTTGGTCCTTTGCTCTGTTGCTGATGTGATGCAAGTACTCAAAGAAGTCAAAAGGATCCTTGCAGAAGTAAGATTAATCTTGCTCCATGCTTAACGCTGGCCTATATTACCTCTTATGTCTTTCGGCATTGCAAAAAGTCTGTAGTGTGATATGAAAGAGTTACCAAACCTGCAAATGTGTTTGTCCTTTTCTGTGAAAGTTGCAATATGAACAACAATTTAATGCTACAATTAGAGGGAACCCTCCCCTCCGAGCTAAGCTTGTTCTGCAGGGCCCCCGGGGAAATCCAGACATACAAAATCTACTTTTAAGAAATCAGCTACAGCTGAAAACTTTACCACCGTAACCCTCTCCAGGGGTCTCTCTGTAACTAGGTACAGGCCTCGGGGAGGCAGCTCTTGCGTATGGGTGTTAATAGGGGGTTCAATTCATTCTCGTTCCTCAGTGAACTGAAAAATTGTTCACAGGATTTTTCAATTTATTGAAGGTTTAGTGGGAAGAGTAGACAGTGAATCGTCTTGTCTACTGTACTTGCCAAGCGACTAGCCCTTATCCTTAGAGTGTCACTTATTTTCTGACGCTTTTTTTTCTTTAAAGAGTTCTAATTCTCTCCAAGGTCTCATAAAAGGGTCTGATTAGGAGCCATATTGCAATGACTGCACAAACCTTACCACTTACTCAACAGCTATGGTCAGTACTTCAGCTATCCTCGAATTTTCGGGAAATTCTCCGAAAAAAGGTTTTTTACAAGTATCAATGAAATTGTTAGCAAATTTCTACAATCGCCGCACGTGCAAATGACTTGAGTCACCACGATAAAGGAAACAAAGGAAACGACCTTTACACAATTTCTTAAACCAAATCACTTCTATCTTCCGAAATTAAGGTTTGAAATAAGATTGGAGTTGTCAATACTGAAAAATTAATGGTAAAATTATAATGAAAAATCCTAATGTTAAGAAACCAAAGTGGAAGACAGCAGATGGAGAGTAGGATAAATATGGTCCATCTCAATGGAATTTAATACGCAGACAATGTTCTTTAAGAGAGCAATATACAAAGTACGTTTGAATACAAATTGTTGTCTATTGCTGACAAACGAAAAAGCTAATCAGGGCAACCTTTCGCAAAGCAGCAGTGGAAAAAAAGGAGAAAGAGACTATTCTATGTTCACCAAGGAAAAAAGTTGACAGTTTCGTTATACGAAAAAGAAGCGGTTGAAAATAGTATTAGTCCGATTGAAAGCCAAAATCAGAGGAAAGAAATTGATAATTACGCTGCAAGTAGTAGCACAGTAGACTATGAAAGCTGCATACAGATTATGCCGATCAGCGACGATGTGTCAGTACATCCCCAACGGAGCAACGACAGCTATACTGCCAGTAATAAGCCCTATGAAAAAAAACAAAAACAGATGAGTTGAATAATTCAAATAGGACCTTTTTCTGGGGTGCGTCAGTGATGATCCCAAAGAATGAACAGTTGCTATATTCTTTTACAAAGAGGGATCAAGCAAAATAAAGACTGCAGTTCTATCATCTCAGAAAGGAAAATAGGTGACAAAGTAAGAAGTTTGACTGCAAGTACTTTCTATCAACGATTAACAAACGGAGAGTCAAGATCATAGCAATTTTTGGCTTATCAAAAAAGTACTGGATTCGTTTATTGTGCTTTGTCCAAGCTCCTTGAAAAACTAAATTAGCAGCAGCAAGTACGAAACTTGGTAATGAAGGGCCATCCAAGCGGAAAGTATATAAAGTATCCTCTCCGCTCATGAGAAGTCTCAAGACAAACATGGACAGTGAATTAGCCTTGTTGAAACGAAAAAAGGAACTTAGCAGCAATCCCTAGATATTGCAAATCTTATATTGAAACATACAAGAATTCCTGGAGAAATGTCCTTACTAGAGCGTTTACAGTTAATAAAAAGTTGACTAGCAAAGGATCTCTACCCTACCACGAGAAATTTAGTAAAAAAGTTATGATTCTTAAACTCATTTTTTGGGACACCAGACACTTTATCCACCATCCAAACTCATCGTTTTATTATGATTCGAACATCAACTGAATGTACAATCCTAGAATTAGAAAAGATGAAAGACCAATCGGATGAGGTTTTCTCCTGACTCTCTGTCCTTTTTTCTGACGCTACCAACATTATATTTCACTGATATATAAAATTAATCTGATTTTGCACACACTTCTTAATGGCTAAAATTCTTTTGGTTAATGAAAAGATGAAAGTCCCAAAGCTCACTAGTTAGAAAAAACAAGTGTTGATACTCTATATAAACTCTATAATATCTCGATGTCTGTGATACGAAGTAAATTTTAGTTTATCTTGAAAAACATGATAATAAATAATATTTAACTGACCCTATTTTAGATCATAACTCCTCACGGATCTCCCCTCTCCCGCTTCTTCACCATCCTCAGTGATTGCATAATCTTTCAAATTGAATTCTATACTTCCGGGGAATAAGGAGGGAAAGTAAATTTATCATTAAAGAGCGCTGAATTTATAAAGCTTTACGTCTGAGACTCGTCTTCTTTTGCATAAAATAATAATAAGGATTATATACCCAGTTATGATGTTAATGAAAGGGAGGTGTAATATGAATTAATTTCCGTGATGAAGCAGGACTTGAATATAACTGAACGCTATTATTAAAACAATACCAAATACTCGTTATCTGTCTATCATAGGCAGCGCAATAGCGCTGCCTAAGTAAAGAACGATATTGACACACTGTATCATTAATTTTATTTTTATTTTTTTCGGTTTTTTTCTTGGTCTTAGACCAGGGCACTTGGTATCGAAGGAGTTGTCGTAGAAACTTCGAAAAGGGCTCATTCGATTGGAAATTGGAGTGGCTTGTGCCCTTTTTAATTGCCGAAAGTGAATGGAAGGCATCTAACACCCCTTCCACGCCCACCATTTCTCCAAACACATCCAATCAAAATTTTCAGATAGCCATTTTGTTCAGCGAAGTTGATTTCCAGATACAAATTAGGTTTTTGAGGAGGACACTCCCCCACAGCCCTCAGGGCAAGGGTCGTAAGTTATGCCCTGGGGGTATATAAGGTTTTTATGGAAAGCTTTGTCGTAGAAACTTCAAAAAGGGCTCATTCGGTTGGAAATTAAAAGGGCTAGTTCTTTTTTAATAGTCGAAAGTGATTGGAGGGCAACTAACCCCCCTCTCACGCTCACCTTTTCCCCTAATACACATAATCAAAATTTTGAGATAGCCATTTTGTTAAACGTAGTTGAAAGTTCTGGAAATTAGGTGAGGATGACAACACCCCCCCCCCTATAGCCCTCAGAGCAAGGGTTATAAGTCAAGCCCTGTGGGCATATAAGGTTTTTATGGAAAGTTTTGTCGTAGAAACTTCAAAAAGGGCTCATTTTATTGGAAATTGAAAGCGTTAGCGCCATTTTTAATAGTCGAAAGTTAATGGAGGGAAACTAATCTTCCTCTCACGCCCACCCTTCCTCCAACCATATTCAGTCAAAGTTTAGAGATAGCCATTTTGTTCAACGTAGTTGACAGTTCTGGAAATGACGTATTTGCGGATGACAAACCCCCCAGAATCCCCGGGACAAAGGTTGTAAGTTATGCCCTGGGGGCATATAAGGTTTTTATAGACAGTGTTGTCGTAGAGACTTCAAAAGGGGCTGATTCAAACATATCCAATCAAAATTTTCAGATAGCCATTTTGTTCAACGTAGGAAAGGGTCAGGAAATTGTGTCTTTGAGGATGACACTCCCCCCACAGCCCTCACGGCAAGGGTTGTAATTTTTTCCTGGGGGCATATAAGGTTTTTATAGAAAGCGTTGTCATAGAAATTTCAAATTGGGCTCATTCAGTTGAAAATTGAAAGGGCTAGTATCCTTTTTATAGTCGAAAGTGATTGGAGGGCAACTAACCCTCCTCTCACACCCAACATTTCCCCAAACACATCTAAGAAAAATTTTGAGATAGCCATTCTGTTCAACGTAGTTGAAAGTTCTGGAAATTAGGTCTTTGAGGATGACAAAGCCCTCAGAACACTTATGGCAAGGGTTGTAAGTTATGCCCTGGGGGCATATAAGGTTTTAATAGAAAGTGTTGTCGTAGAAACTCCAAAAAGGGCTTTTTCGAAAGGAAATTGAAAGGGCTGGTGCCCTTTTTAATAGTCGGAAATGATTGGAGGATACCTAACCCCCCTCTCACACCCACCATTTCCCCAAACACATCCAATCAAAATTTTTAGATAGCCATTTTGGTCAACGTAGTTGAAAGTTCTGGAAATTAGGTTTTTGAGGATGACAACCACCCCCCCCACCCCTCAGGGCAAGGGTTGTAAGTTATGCCCTGGGGGCATATAAAGTTTTTATAGAAAGCGTTGTTGTAGAAACTTCATAAGGGACGATTCCATTGGCAATTGAAAGGGCTAGTGTCTTTTTTAATAGTTGAAAGTAATTGGAGAGCAACTAACGTCCCTCTCACGCCAAAACATCCAATCAAAATTTTGAGTTAGCCATTCTTTTCAACGTAGTTGAAAGTTCTGGAAATTAGATCTTTGAGGATGACAACCCCCTCACAGCCCTCAAGGCAAGGGTTGTAATTTATGCACTGGGGGCATATAAGGTTTTGAGGGAATGAGCCCTCAAAAAGGGCTCATTCGATTGGAAATTGAAAGGGCTAGTGCCCTTTGTAATCGTTGAAATTGATTGGAAGGCTTGATATTTTTGTAGTAAAGATCGATGTGGGTACAATATATATTTTTTTTTTTTTTTTTTTTTTTTTTTTTTTTTTTTAGATCAGGGTACTTCGTATCAAAGAATTTGTCATAGAAACTTCGAAAAGGGCTTATTCGATTGAAAATAGAAAGGGCTAATGCCCATTTCAATAGTTGAAAGTGATTGGAGGGCAACTAATCCCCCTCCCACGACCACCCTCCCATTTTCCCGTTATGTTTAAAAACTAAATGTTGCTTTAAGATTAAATCAAATGCACTGTGTTAATACTAATTCCCAATAAGGCATCTCAGCAGTATCCCAAGAACGACTGAGGGTATTATGTTCAAACTTTCGGGGCTACTTCTACTCTTAAAATTTAACCAAATCAAAATAGCGTAAGTGTATCCAAGTTATCAAAGAAAGTAAACAGAATTATTTGCGAATGGTATCAAGTTTTCCATTTCAGGTCAACTAGAGGAGGTGTGAAACTAAATTAATCACTACTATTCGTGTCCAATTTTTTAAAAGGGTGTATGTTGTTAAAATTTGCTGAAAAATTTTTTCCAGTATACAAATAGCAGGCCAAACTATAAAGTCTTCAAAAAACGAAAAGATTTAATCTCTTATTTTCTTTTTCCCAGAAAAGACTATGTCAATATAAAACAAACAGAAATTAATTTTAAAAAAACTTTTTCCACAAAATAAGTTTTTCAAAGAAAAGTAAAGAACTCCATTAAACCAAAAATGAGCAAAAACTAAAATAAAATAATCTACCAAGCATGAAACTACCACAAATCAGCATCGATAAATAAATGAAACCCAAAACCAACAGAAATTACAATAAATAATCGAGTCAAACTCAAACCGAGTAGAAATTGACATGAGTAGGGCTCAAAGCCACTATGCCTTCCCAAGGGCAGAACATAATTTGCACTTTACTGAAAAAAAAAAAACGAATGTGCATTGTCAGTTTAATATACATAAACTTATATTTATTAATCAAAATGTTAATATTATTTGATTTATTAAGGTTATAAAAGTAAAAACATTAATTTTTTTTTCAGTAAAGTGCAAATTATTTTCTGCCCTTGGGATGGCATAGGGGTTTTGAGCCCTACTCATGTTAAATTCAAGCCAAACCTCACTTAGAAGTAGTCTGAAATGACTTGCGAAACATGGCGCGTCTTAAGTGGACACTTAAGCAGTAGTCCAGGAAGTGTGTGAAAAAAAGGGCCTAACCCGGAACAAATTGCAATAGAAATGATTCTTTCACTACCCGACTCAGAAAAATGCGCTGATTCCAAATATGCAAATTTTGCTCATCTAGCTGTTTCACAAATACGTTTTTTGGGGGTTGAGGTAAATAAGAAGGAGGAGAAATATGTCTTTTGCAGAAATGCGTAGAATCACGAAAAACAATACGCATTTAGGGGTAATAAAGTATACTGAATCTGAAAATGATCTCTAACTGCAAGGATAAACAACGGTTATCAGTATTTATAGGGGAAGTATGCAGGAGGAGGGTGAATTTTCTCATCTAGTGTTAAACCACGCTGAATCTGAAAGAAACCGGTCTTAAAATGTAGAATGACAACTATCACCCATTTTGATGGTTTAATTAACGATTAAAGCATTCTCAACTTTTTTATTTATATAATATACAAATGTGATAAAAAAACTAAATATTAATATTCATAGATCTTCTTTATCATCGCGCCCATTAACTTTGAAAATCTCATCTGTACCCAATTCATACAAATTGTTCCTTTGAATGCTCCAACGGCCCAGGGGCATTTTATTCAATATCCTTTGCAAGTGCATCGCATATTTGAGCAGTCGGTTTTGCAGTTACAGCGAAGAACTGCAAGGAGAGAGTTGGAGGAAGCGGGGAGTTCACCAAAAATAGGGCGATATAATCCATTCTGAATTACCCAACCAAAGTGGCCAGGGTCGAGATTACATCCCAGGGCTTTCCATGATCAAACTTGCAAATAAACTCGAAATGAGTGGAAGCTGCAAGCATCACTGGTGGGAGGGACCACTTTAGACTAAACATAAGAAGCAGATGCTGTAACTTTCTCGATGAATTTGAGATGATGCAACTGATTGAGGGTTGAAATTGATCCTGGACACTTAAACAGAAGCATCATTGCCTTCTTCTCAGCTGCTGAAGTATCTTGCTAGGTGGATAGTGGGTCCATAAAAATTTTAATGGATTCGTAAAACTCATTACTTTTTATCAGAAGCTGTAGTCCCGCTGACTTCCCAATGCCATAGATACGAGAAGCTGAATCACACCCAAGGAGGGCGTGGACATACAGGACTGTGCTGCATATACGAGATCCAAGTTTGAGTTTCGTTGCATTTATATCCCAAATTCTATTCTTTGAGATTTCAGCTCGAGGTTCAGAGTAAAAGTTAGATCGCTTGGCTATCTGTCTGTGCGTGATAACAGAGGAGTATAAGCTGTCTCGTCTCCAACCAGGACAGTAGGCATAAGAGAAGCAGATCAAACTGCGGTTAGAACAATGAGAAGATCAGCTTCCCCTTCTGCTTGGTATACCTGACACCCAGCTTTGGTCAGGTACTCACTGGTCATGGCTATGATTGCTTGCTTATTCTTGAACTTGCTTAGGAACACTTCTTTCTTTGTAGAACAGACCATATTCCTGCTAAAATTGATCTGCGGGCACGATCATTTCCCTTTCCGTCTCAAATGGGTGATGTGTTTGATTGAAGGTGCTTGGTCGTATCCGTCGAAAACCACCGACGTCCTTTGCGCCCCGTATTTCCTTGCAACGTAGTCAACGTACTTCTGGTAGATACTATCATAAGTTGAGTTTTTTCCCCAAGGAATTCGCTGAAGCAGTGCCCCACCATCGAGAACTATATGCTTGTCACTGAAATCTTTGACGAAGTCTTCAGTTTTCGGCTGCTCATCTGCAACTAGACGCCACAACATATTGATGAGGGCAGGCTTATTAGCTGCTCGTAGTAGTCCTTTTACTTCAAAAAGCGACGCAAGGGATGAACACAATCCATACTTAAAGTATGACTCTAAATCATCTTTGCTATTTCCAGCAACTGTCACCAGCCGCTGAAACATGAATGTTGGATCAACGACAACTGACTGTCCGTTAATATCTAGTGCACCTTTATGGGCAAGCTTTACAGTTACAGACTTATTCTCAACTGTGTAAGTGCTCACGTTTTCCCCTGTCATGCTATCCATGATTTCTTGTCCGACGCATTTAGCTGTGTCGACGCTGACTTTTTCATCAGCCGTAACTCCAGAGGTAATTTTTCGCAAGTTCTGGTCTTCTGCGAAAGGGGTGTTATCAGCATGAAAACGAGAGAGCTTGCTAATGTCATGGGTGTCGCGTTCAATCCTTCACTCTCTAACGTCTTTGTGCTGTTCGCTCGTCCCATATTGGACCTTAGCAAAAGTTTGCATCGACGAATTAATTGCACTACAATTTGGTGCTGAGAGTAACCAAGTCAGCCTCTGCAACTCAGTCATGCAGGTTTCCCCTGTAAGACCACCGTTAGTTTTCAACCAGCGCATGAGGACCTGCTCAATGACCAGATCTGACGACAGGCCCGCCCAAAATTTTTTGGATCTGCGGATAACATGGCTCCCGTTCTGAAAATTGTCAAACACATCGGGATTGGTAGTTTCCAGCTGTTTCATATTTTGCAGGTACACCCTGGCAGACTTCGCATATAGGAAGTGGTTGGACGCTGCGAAATACGGCAACATAGCTTCAACTGCCTGAAGGTGAAGATCCCAGTTCCCCGTGCGCTCTGCTTGGATGAACTTCTTAAGTATGTTTATCATTTTCATATATTGAATCCACAGTTTCGCCGTACGCGAATTTTCCAAAAGTGACTGTTTAAGAGAAGAAAATTTCTTGGCGACTTCTGCCAGGGTCGGATTTTCCTCTATACTTTGCATGTCTGTGTGACCTTCCAATGCACCAAGATAAACAGTGAAGAACTCCATAAGCTCGTCGGAGGCACTGAATATTTTTTCCGTGTCTGCTGAATCGGCGCCATCTTCAGTGCTGTAAAGCTAAGCGAAGAGAAGTGTATTCAGTGCCCAGTCAGTGAGTATGTGTCCTCGTATAGCTCTGGAATAAGCTCTCCCAGAAATGATTTGTAGAACAGTATTTGGTGCATATATTATTTCCAACGTGTCTTGAAGTCCAGAGCCTTCCATAATCTGTCCCATAATCTGTCAGCCGCAGGACAATTTTTTTTATAGGACTTGCATCCGACTGGCCAGATTTAATCGACTAGCCAGATAAGGCAAAACATGATGAAACAGGTTTTATCACTGTAATGATAGATTTAGAATCGCCCGAAGGATTTTTACATGCTGGGACTGTGAGGTCCCGTCAGTCGCGAAAGGATAATGAAACTGATGGAGTATTTAGATGATACCTCTTATTTTACATTCCACTAAAGATGATTTTCATAATCACGATGGTCTGGTACCCTATTCTAGACATTAATTTTGCTGTTTTACACCTTAATATTACAACATGAATGTTACACCCACACAATCAACCTCAACCTCAAAAAAATAATTTTTAGTAGTTTGCTATATATTCATCGTTCAACCTAAAAAGATAAATGAATTTTTTAATTTTACGTTCAAATAAAGGTGATTTTCGTACTCACTGTGATCCAGTACCCTATTCTAGACATCAATTCTGTTGTTGTACGCCTTTATATGGAAACACGAATTTCACCTCCTCAAAATCAACCTCAACCTAAAAAAAACATATTTGTGAAACAGCTAGATGAGCAAACTTTGCATATTTGGAATCAGCGCATTTTTCTTTACCTGTATTTTTCTGTGATCTAGTACCCTATTCTAGACATCAATTCTGTTGTTGTACGCCTTTATATGGAAACACGAATTTCACCTCCTCAAAATCAACCTCAACCTAAAAAAAAAACATACTTTTGAAGCAGCTAGATGAGCAAACGTTGCATATTTGGAATCAGCGCATTTTTCTGAGTCGGGTAGCGAAAGAATCATTTCTATTGCAATTTGTTCCCGGTCAAACCGTTCCCTTCCTGGACTAAAGAGGAAATCGTTAAAATGTTCAAAGCTTGTAGGTTGTTTTGTGAGATACGTTTCTTGTGCTTGGATTCATATTCAGTATATTTTTTTTCGTTGGTGGGCGGCGGTTTCAAAAAGCGAAAACCCTTAAATAAAATCTACGGATTGATTTCAATTGGTTAAGCGAAATCTTGCGCAACCATATAGCCTATGACCTAAGAAATCAGGAAAACCTGGGAACTCAATTTTTAATGAAAAAAAACCTGCGTATACAGCTATGCACTTTTAACGCTTAGAGGGCGCCAAGTTTGAAAATGAGGAACGTGTGTGAAAATCAGCAGACAATGAGCGAAAAAAAGATATGTTATCGTGGGGTTCTAGAAACTGTAGCTTTCCTGATTGCTGTAGGAAAAGACAAATACTGCAATTATTTGGCAGTAAACTGGCTAAAAAAAACAGTTATTGAATGATTAAAATTATGTGGTAATATAACCCTAACATATAAAAAAAAAAGAAACTAAAAAGAAATGTCATTGAACAGCTATAAATCTAAACTATGTATTAATATGTTCATTATCAAAATTAGTCAAGATTGACCCCTTAAATATGAGTAAGTCAAATTATCAATTGACTTCCGCACAACAGCATTTTTTAGAAAGATCAATCATCTTTGATTTTGAAAATATTACTTTTATTACTAAATTTTTATTATGTAGAGCTCAAATATAAAAGTCAATCGTTTGCTTCAGACACAAGGAGAAAAACCCAATCAGATGTAATGCATTCAATTGTTATTGTTTGATGTAATAACACCTTATTGTATGGATAACCCCCCCCCCCCACCCCCCGTTGGCCATTAGACTAGACTATTTTGCAAAACAGGAAAAGCATTGTCAAATTGCTGAGTGTGTTAACATGGCGATACTTTGCACATGACAAAAAATATTTATAATTTTGTAACAGCCAAAAGAGAAATCGTAGAAAATCTTGATTTGTAAGTACAAGTAGAGTTAAGATGAAGCCAAGGAGTAAAATATGTTTTTATTTTGCTGTTCTTGGTAATTTATGATTTGAATAAGACATTTTTTTATTAATTACATACATCCATGCACATTGTTCTTTCTTTTAATATAAAAAAAACCGTATTGACCAACACCATTTATGATGAACTACGTCGGTCTTTTTTGTAACCAGGTTCGTAACTTTTGATGAGTAACACTAAACTTGATGAAACTTATATATTTAATACCAGCATAAAAATCCAATTCTTTTGATGTATCTATTGATATTAAAATTCTGTTTTTTAGAGTTTTGGTTACTATTGAGACGAGTCGCTCTTTATATACAGTTTGTTACCACGAACTGTTTGATCAGCATAAAAATCCGATTCTTTTGATGTATCTATTGGTATAAAAATTCCGTTTTTTACAGTTTAGGTTACTATTGAGACAATTAGCTCTTACAATAGAGATCGTTACCACGATCTGTTTGATTGCTTCAAAAATCAAAGATCTTTGAAAAGACTACAGTACGAAAAGACGTCAAAAATGCAGTTTTTTGTAAAAAATGATTATATTTTTAAATTTCTTTGTTTTTTTGATTAAAAAGGGTACAAGAACTTTTAATTTCCGTTTAAATGAGTCCTCTCGCGACATTCTTGGGCCACTGGGTCGTTACGATCACCCCTGAGAAAAAGAAAAAAACCAAATAAACACGCATCCGTGATCTTTCTTCTGGCAAAAAATACCAAAGTCCACATTTTTGCAGATATGAGCTTGAAACCTCTACAGTAAGATTCTCTGATACGCTGAAACTGATGGTGTGATTTTCATTAAGATTCTATGACTTTTGGGGGGTGTTTTCTCTTATTTTGATGAGTAAGACCAAACTTGATGAAACTTAAATATTTAAAATCAGCATAAAAATCCAATTCTTTTGATGTATCTATTGATAAAAAATTCCGTTTTTTAGAGTTTTGGTTACTATTGAGACGAGTCGCTCTTAATATACAGTTTGTTACCACGAACTGTTTGAAATAGTTCATTTCACCTTTCTTGGCTCTTTTTCACGGAGTTGTAGGTTTAGCAGAGCTACTTCGCTCGTTCCTGTTCTTGTGAATTATTTTCGCATTAGAAATCATCCTAATCTGTGTTCTTTTCTTTGATAGGGTGGCAAATTTTATTTTTGGGAACACGTCCATGAACGTCCAGGAAGCTATCTACATACTATCCAGAACTTGATGTCACTTTTCATCTGGCCACTCCTGTTCGACAACTGCCAGCTAAATCGTAATATAGATGACATGATTGCCAAAAGTGGTTTTAGTTCATTGACACAAAACCGATTTTATGCCACCGGTACGACAGGGCTGTTCCAGCTAATCAAACCTCATGCTAGGGGGATTGCAACCAAATAATAAATTGGAGAAGTGTCATTTTAAGATGTTGTTTTAGTGCTCTGTGTCAAATCTCAGAGGGAATGGTTGTCCGATAGTAAATTTCATGAATAATTAGATAATTACTATAAAAAAAATAGCTGAAACTCTCTCGGTTCAGGTGCCTTAAAAGTTTTTTTTCCTTGCAGTAGTAGAAGTGGGCTATAATGATTGTTTAATTTTGCTGTTTTATAGACATAAAATTCAACTTGTTTCACTGTAACATCGTTATGCCCAAAAACAAAAGACGTTTCTCACATTGGCATAAGTGTATGGAAAAGTGGCAGCAGGGGTTTTAAGCCCTTCTCAAAAATGGGTTCTCTTCCAAGAAAAAAAAAAGCAAACACAGCCTGCAACTTAATAATAATGCGGAATATGAAGTAAGTGTACTTCTGCGAATGCGAACAGTAAATAAAAAACCTATTATAAAAGTGTTTCTCATTTTCTCCTGTATTTGGAAAAAACAAAAAAGAACTTCTGATACAACCCTGTTCGTTTTGGATAAAACAGTATATTCTGTACCAAGACTGAAAATACAGATTTTGAAACTATTAGAACTAATTCAGTAAGACCATTGTCTTCTAATCACCTATGAGCTTTGACTGTCAGTGCACAAATGAAGAAACTTTTTTACAGGGTTTTCTATGCTTCTAATAATGGTATAATATGCTTTTAAACTAATCCTTTCCTTTTTGTTGCAAATGAGCAGATAATGAAGAATAAAAGAGATGACGAAAAAAATCTTAATTTGACTATATCCATCTTTCGTCCCTAATCGTTGCCTATTGGTATAATATCGGATTTTTATGGGTACGCCTATGTAGCGGAAGAAGAAGGGCTAAGGAGACCCAGAAACAAGACTAACTAAGAAATGAGAAGACTAAGAACATTCGTGATTTTGATGACTGCAAGCAATCCTGAGCGATTCTTTCTCCTTCAATTTTCTGTTTTCAGATAAGTTTTTGCATGAAGGCTGTAACTAATTCGTATAAACCAGCGTAATCCGGGCTAACGCTAAGAAATTGATCGAACAGAAGTAATTTAAAGCTTTTGTGCGCTACTAATACAACTAATACATCCTATTCAGCACATCAGTGCTTTATTTAGTCAACTCCATGTTTATTCTTGTGTACCAATCTTCAGCTTCAGGATTGTTTAAGTATATTGAAACTGTTTGATTATTTTATGAATGAATTATGGTTTAATAATTGTTAAGTAACAGAAGCTGGGTTTTTTACTATAAATACAGGCATAAAACCGATTTTGGCTTGGCACCTTAAGTTAAGAATTTTATGTTTGCTGACAACCAATTAAACTATTCTTCTCCTTCTTCTTAAAAATAGCACCTGGAATCCTAAACGGCCTCTTTTCGGCTTCCAATTGTACTTCTTTACAAAAATAATACAATTAAAAAAAAAATACATAATACAACATTCACATACAGTTCAATACATGATATAGGATTTGATTGACTTGTGGAAAGTGCAGGTACTCGAGCTGTCTGTTCTCCGCAGTTTAAGACCGACAGGCCGGCTGGTATCGATTGTGCCATTGTGCCGATCTACTTCGTACCATTTAAAATCGAAAAAGATTCTCGGCCAAAAAAAGGTTTTGAATTTACACACAGTAGATCCTTTCAGGTCCTTCGGTAATGATTATGACCTCCTCAAAATCGTGAATTATTCTATGCAAAACAAGCACTTAATTTCAGGACCACTTTTGCTTTCTATGCTTTAAATTTTTCTATGCCAAACAAGCACTTAATTGCAGGACCACTTTAGTGAATGTGTTACTCGGTTTCTGCAAAAAGTAATTACATGTTCCATATAATTAATAAATCATTTAATAACTTTTCCTAATATTGACTTGCAGACAAGAAATGAACAACAATTTTAAAACTGAAATGTTTAAAGTCCTATATAATAGCGATCCTGGGTTGGGTCCGAATGCCAGTTAGTCGCTATGATGAAAAAGAACGCCACACCATACAACATCAATATCGACACCGCCAATATCAGGGGGCCATCTCTCCGTCTAAGTGAATGCACTCCATAGAGTGATATGGTACAAGGTTTGATTTTTTTTTTAAAGCAGATAGCAAAGTGGGGTTTCGCTTCTCGATGCAATATTGAAAGTTTCGGTCGTAATGTTGTCTCAACTTGAGCTGCTCTAATGTAAGACTCCCCTAAATTTCATCAGGGATTTTGTCGGGTCCTGCGTTAAGAACTCATAATGAGGATCGTCTATGCATAAAACTATGAAAAAAAGCCTAAAAATTACACTAATTTATCGCTGAATCATTTCATGGCCCAAATTTCTAAAACCAAAGGTAGATGTGACAACTTTTTGGAGTCTCCCAAGACAGAGCCCAAACAAGGTGCGCTTGAACTGCATCTTCTAGGGTTACATTTAAGCAAGAAAAACTTGTAAAAATTACAATTAATAGCTGAATAACATAATGCATCTACAATATTCAAAATAGTATTGAAGCTGAAGGAATCTCTTAAGCGCAATAGCTTATTTTTTGAAAGTTTCAGGTACGCCCTATGATTTTAGACACAATGATTTCCTGTCAAAGAGTAGTACATTCTAAGTAATCCATATGCTACTTAGCTACCACAAAGTGTTATTTCAATATGTGTTTTAAAGGTTTATATCGTTGTTTGTCAATAAAATAATTTCTAACACAACTTTTTTTTTCATCGTAGTCTGGAGCTACAGAAACACACATGAAGTTTCCGACCTTTCTGCCCGGTCCACACTAAGCATCGGCACTGTTTCTGTTTTTGTCTGACCTGTTTCTGTTTATGAAAAAAAAAAAAAAAAAAACAGGTCATCAGTTTCTGTCAGACCTATTTCTGTTCTGTTTTTTAACCTGTTTTTTCCGTTTTTGTTTTTTCCCCGTTTCCTGTTAGTTTACCAAGCGCTTGCGTTTGAGCTATTGACAAGCGGATAAAGGTCGGCGAACTTTTGCGCTGCTATCTAGTGGCGAAAAGTCAGAGCGTCTGGATAACAGAGGAAGAAAACGAAAAAAAGAAAAGAAACAGGCATTGAAAATTAAATGCCACAGCTCAAAATTCCTACATAACTGGTTAAGAAATGCATCCATAATATAGAGGCATTGCACATGAGTTTGCTAATGCTCGAATGAAATTTTCAGTGCCATCCAGGTCTGTCGACCCCACTTCTCCTCAAATCCCACCATGGACTTTGACCTTCCTCATAATAAATACTAATTTCTTATATTGGACCAAAGAACTTACCCCCATCCAATACATCCAGAAAAAAATTGCTGGACTTAATAAATTACATACAGTGACCATTTTCTCATTTTTGTTGATGGATCTAAAATAAATGAAAAGGATTCGAGGGGAGCTTATCTGCCATCCCTCAGCATAGCAGTTGATCAGAGACTATCTGAAAATGTTTCTATAATGTCAGCGGAGTTAAATATCATAATTATGGCATTACAGTATGTTATGAATAGTTTCTCACAGATCCCCTAATATGGAAAATATTATATCTGAATCGAAGTCAAGCTTGGAGCTCCTGTATATGGCATCTCAATATAAGACGGATATAGATTCATTCCATTATCTTACTCTCACAAATGCACTTGCTTCACGAGGCATAATAACGTATTTCCAATATGTTGCGTGCCACTCGGGCATTATAGGTATTCATCATGTTGATGAAACTGCAAAAAAGTTCCTAAATATTGATCAGCCAAGTGGGAGACCAATCCCCCTTAGAGATATATATCGATGGAGATTATCTGATGCCCATCTGATTAATACTAGCCTAATCCATATATATTTTCTTTCCCCAATAAGCACGAATCTAAAATTTACCCATAGAATCCTTTCAGGCTCACATGGGCTAAACCTTCAGGCTTTTTCCTATCAGTTCTCAAATCAGTTCTACTGGTTAACCCCCTCCACCCCAGTTTGCAGATATTGCAATACAAAAAAATGAAACAATTGACCATTGTCTACTTAAATGTAATATGCTGAGGTTTGCACAGTTTATCCTTCAGATTAAACTGTTGAAGTGCTTCAAATACCGCAAAATCTCACCAAGTCAAGGGCCTAGCTTACCTAACGTGTACACAGAGCCAGGGGGGGGGGGAGGGCCATGGCCCCCTGACTTTTTGAGGGGTTTAATTTTCAACTCTGAAGCTCTTAGTTTATTCTTCCTTTTCCAAATTTTTTTGTTGCTTTTAATTTATTCCTGAAAAACCAAAAACCAGGTCATTAGAAAACAGCAAATTTAAGACACTCAAAGATTTGCAGCGAAGTCACCCTTTTGAAGAATATCTCCTTTGGCATGGTTCCGTCGGATTCGGCCTGTCACATTATACTGTCTCCAATAATTTATGAGCCCGGTCAGCCTGTAAAGTCATTTCCATGGCCATATCCATGGCTCAAATATTCAAAAGAACAGGACTTGGTATTTTGCTTCTGTTGCCGACACTTCCGAGGATCATCGCTAAGATTAGGCGAAAGATATGACGCAAGAGCATTCATCAAAGTGGGACTGAGAAGTGAAGATATTTCAGAGCTGATAATGCTGCACGAAAGCAGTAACCGATAAGAAGCATATACCATTTTCTGAACGAAATTTAAAGCTGTTCAGAAGAAAACGGTTAAACTGTTGTCTTAAACCTCTCAAAAGAACAGGAAAATGAAATATTAGAGAACAGACGGTATGTAAAGGCTCTGCTGAAAACTACAGCCTTACTTGGACGGCAAGGTCTTGCGTTTCGTGACTATGATGAAGGAGAGTCCAGTGCCAATCTAGGAAATTTTGTTGAGACGTTAGGTCTTTTAACGGAAATCAACCCGGACCTGATGAACAAGTTTCGCAAGGCATTTGGCCATTACTTGTCACACGAGCACCAAAACGAATACATTGAGGTCATAGGAAATAAAAATAAAAGTTCTATCGCGAATTTAGTCAGAGAAGCAAAATATTTTGCAGTTCTTGCTGAAGAAATAAAAGACCTCTCAAAAAAGGAACTACTTGCGATCTTAGTGCGCTATGTATATGATATGAAAACCAAAGAAAGAGCCATAGGTTGCTACCACATGCGCAAGGTTGACGCTGAGAGTTTGGCCGACTTTATTTACAACGAAATAAAGTGTATTGGCCTTGACTGGTCAAAATGTGTCGGACAGTACTATGACGGGAGGAGTGTAATGATTGGAAGGTTTTCAGGAGTACAGGCCCGTCTCCCGGAAAAAGCACAGCAAGCGGCGTAAACTCACTGTCATTCCCATAGACTTAACCTTGTTATTGGCGATTGTATGCAGAAAATACAAAGAATTTCGTCAGTATTTTCAGTTTTGCAAACAGTTTATGGTTTTGCTTCCAACAGCAACACTCGATACCAGTTGTTTCTCGGGGCCCTGAAAACTGTCAACGCTTGAAAAGACAGTCGTGACACGCTGGTCTTACTGGTATAGATCAGTGGCTAAAATTCTGGTGAGATATGACTGCATACTCACAGTTTTGTCAGTTGTTCAAGAATCTTCTGACAGGGAGGAAGCGGCGGAAGCTACAGGTCTTATGAATCAACTAGTCATTTCCCTTCACATTCAGGTTGCATGTCACTCATGAAGTTCTTGCAGTGACCAACCCTCTTTCTGAACAACTGCATGCCCCAGATCTGATCATTTCAGACGCCTGCACTTTAATCATCACAACAAATAAAACAACTGAAGACAATGCGTGATGTCGAGTATTTTCGAGTCCTCTACGGCAAGTCTAAGGATATAGCTAATAATGTCGGAGCTGATCTGTCCGAAACAAGCGCTTTTGCTTGAACCATACCAGCAAAATCAAAACGATTTCAGAAGATATCCGGAATACTCAGGAACTATTTGAAGACATCAACAGTTGGTAAGCACAGCACTGAGTCTGAGGGCACAGGAACAGAAGAGAAAATGTGAAGAGAGTTCTACGAGGTTTTGGACAGAGTGGTAAATTAGTCTGAAGAATTTTTCTGTCCAGCTGCCAGTACTAGAAGCCACACGATGCTTTAACCCCAAATCTGAACACTTCATGAACACAGATTTACTTCTCGAGATTGCGACTTATATTGAAAAAGCTGGTATCAATGTTATACAGCTGAAGCGTCAAGCTTTGATAACTTGCATATATGTATCGAAGTTAGCATAGAAACCAACAAACACTTTAAATCTTTTTGAAGACCTGGGCGAATTAAAGGAAGATTTTTCTGAGGTTTTTGAAGTCGTGAGGGTAGATATTAAACTCTCGCTTACAACAAGCCCAAATGAAAGAGTTTGCTATATGTTGACATTCGTGATGGTTTACCTTCAGACAAAAGTTGACAACGAGTAACTTTCGCATGCTCTTGGTGTTTTCTGAAAGGCTGCAGAGACAGAGCTCGATTTGGTATAGCTTGTAAACGAATTCACGAAAATGAAGCCACGGAGATATCCATTGATTAGGTAACTGCACGTTACTTTCAGTTTTTATTTTGTGTGGTAAATTTTCTATCTTGTAACGATTTTTTGGTACCAAACCAAGTTGCAAGTTGCAAAATCTAAATAAATTACGTTGCTTTAATGTGTAGCCGAAGACTAAATTGAAGAGTAGTCTACCAAACAGAGTAATTACATTTTGAGTCTGGGAGGGGGCCCAGAATTGATCTTGGCCCCCCCTGAGGTTTTCTGAAATGGCACCACTGCACTGAATACTGAATTCAGGTAATCAGAAAAGGTTAGCAACGCCAGGTCTGAAGTGAGATGAACCTAAAAGCTTAAAACTACCTTAAATAGTTCTCTCTCAAACAGTTTGTGGTCACGAACTGTAAGTAAGGAGCGACCCGGCTTAATAGTAACTGCAACTCCAAAAAACTGAATTTTGATACCAATACATACATCAAAAGAATCAGATTTGTATGCTTATTTCAAATTTTAAGTTTCATCAAGTTTAGTCTTACAATCAAGAGTTACGCGCCTGGGAAAATTTGCCTTATTTTTGAAAAAAGGGGGAAACACCCCCTAAAAGTCAAAGAATCTTAATGAAAATCACATCATAGGATTCAGCGTATCAGAGAACACTACTATAGAGGTTTCAATCTCCTATCATCAAAAATATGGAATTCTGTATTTTCTGCAAGAAGAAAGATCACGGATGCCTGTTTATTTGTTTTGTTTTTTTTCCCAGGGGTGATCATATCGACCCAGTGGTCCTAGAAAATAGCATGAGGGCTCATTTGAACGGAAATTAAAAGTTCTAGTGCCCTTTTTAAGTGACCAAAATATGGAGGACAACTAGGCCCCCTCCCACGCTTATTTTTTCCCTAAGTCACTGAATCAAAATTTTGAGATAACCATTTTGTTCAGCATGGTGGTAAAAAGGATTCACCCCTACCAAAGTTAAAGTCAGTTGTTGCAGCTACCTTTCAAAAGGGTTCTGCGGCATGAAATTTCTCCAAGATTTCGACGGAGAGGAAAAGCAATGCTTGTTTCTTCAGAAGAAATTCAATATCAAGCAGCTTCCCGAGCCCAACTCTTTTCCGAGGGATGTTCAAAGCCAGAAAAAAGTTTCAATTGTTAAAAAATTGTGTCTGATGATGCCGGCAAATCGAAGGAAATTTTGGAAGGATCTTCTGGTTTCCGATGAAAGTCTAGATCTCATCGAGGATGAAGACGACCAATATGAAGAATAAACCTCTCTGATAAGCTATGGTTTCAGTTCTTCTTTTTTTTTTATTCGAAGAAGCAGTTTATCTTCATTGTTACTTGACGATCTTTTTTAAAATTAAATTTGGTGTAGATACTAGTTTTTTGCGGTGGAATTCTCAGTTTATCAGCCAAGAAAATCTCTGCCAAAACATAGTATATACATTTAGTGAAGTTTTAAAGAAAAAAAAATGTTTCTCACTACTAAGCCGACTCTAGAATACCTATTGACGAAGTCGTGTATCGTCATCAGCTATTCCAGCTTAGAAAATGAAAAAAATCACTATTTTACGATTTTCTCGGAAACTTGAAAAATGTAGATACTTGGTTTTGGCAGAGGACAGCCGTGCTCTTGTCCATAGTAAAACATGCGGAAGTGTCCCCGGCGTTAAACTACTAAAGATGAAAAGAGTAGTGGCTATAGGCACGCTCGGAGTAATTTAGAAACTCTTAGCGGGCTGGCAAAGGGCCCTGGCAGAAAATTTTCCAGGGGGGAGCAGACGCAAAAATAGCAATGGTGGTTAGGTGACAGGGAATATATTTATGAATATATTTTCGTAGGAACAAGTTTATTTTTAAATACTTTCAGGAAAAACTCTCAAATAAAAAGAGCAATTAAATTGCATGCAAAATGAAATAAAATAACAGTAAATTTTAAACGACAAGGATTCCTGCCAAAGGGATTACTTTTTTTAACCAATAATATATTTAATTATTATGCAATTAATCTTAAAGGAAAATCAAACTCCTACAAAAATTACAGAAAGATTTATTGCTTCCGTAGATTATAACAGATGTAGACTTGTCTTTAAGCAATTTCCTACGCCTTAGAGTAGTTCACAGAAAGAGTAGAGATACTCAAAAATCATCCTGCCTGCATAGATACCACGTTTTGAGTTCATACCGGCCATGTAGAATGTACCTCTTTCATAACAGGACAATTCTTCCCCGCGAACTTAAATCCCTTGTATATTCAGACATTTAAAAAAATAGAAGAGCGAGAGAAAAATAAAATTTAAACTTACTATTCAGCTGTCAAATTGACCCTCTTTTTTATTGTCCTATTCAACTAAATAAAATGAACCAGTTCACAAAAAATTTTGTCACCAGAGAATTTTATCAAATAGTTTGTGATAAAAAACTGGAAGTAAAAAGTGACTTGGGCAAATAGTCACCAAAACCAAAAATAGAGTTTTCATGAAAATTGCTACATGGGCAGTATTGGCTTTTTATGCTGATTCTAAATATATAAAATTATGTCAGTTTATTGTTGCTCACCAAAAACAAAATCTGAGAAAATTTGCCTGATTTTTGAAAAAAGGGGAAAGACCTCCGAAAAAGCAAGTAATCTTACTGAAAATCCTTTTATTTGATACATCATATCAGAAAACTATATCGTAGAAGTTTTAAGCTCCAATCTTCAAAATGTGGAATTTCGCTATTTTTAAACAATTCGTGGTAACGAACTGTAAGTAAGGAGCGACCCGGCTCAATAGTAACCGAAACTCTCAAAAAGGAATTTTGATACCAACAGATACATCAAAAGACACAGATTTTTATGCTGATTTCAAATATTTAAGTTTCTTCAAGTTTAGTTACACCCATCAAGTAACGCGTCTGAGAAAATTTACCTTATTTTCGAAAAAAGGAAGGAACACCCCTTAAAAGTCATAGAACCTTGATGAAAATCACACCATCAGATTCAACGTATCACAGAACCCTACTGTAGAGGTTTAAAGCTCCTATCTGCAAAAATATGGAATTTTGTATTTTTGCCAGAGGAAAGGTGATCACGCATGCGTGTTTATTTATTTTTTGTTTGTTTTTTTCCCCAGGGGTGATCGTATCGACCCAATTGTCCTAGAATACCTTGGGAGGGCTCATTCAAACGTAAATTAAAAGTTTTAGTGCACTTTTTAAGAGACAAAAAAATGGAGGGCAACTAGGCCCCCTCCCACGCTCATTTTTTCCCGAATTCACCCGATCAAAATTTTGAGATAGCCATTTTGTTCAGCATGGTCGAAAAATGTAATAACTATGTCTTCGAGGATGAATTAATCCCCCACAGTCCCTAGGGGAAGGGCTGCAAGTTATGAACTTTGCCCAATGTTTACATATAGTATTGGTTATTGGGAAGTATACAGACGTTTTCAGGGGTATTTTTTCTGGTAGTGGGGGGGGTGTGGATTGGGGTTTACGTGGAAAATCTTTCCATGGGGGAAGGGACATTGCTACGAAGGGACCGCCGGATTTTCCAGCATTATTTAAAAAAAGATCAGAAATTAAATAAATAAAAAAACAAGTTTTCAACTGAAAAACTTTCAACCTCAAAACTTGAAACGAACAAAAACTATTACGTATATGGTTGGGTTCACCCCCTAGTCAATACCTTGCTCTTTACGCTTTCACCCCCTATTCAATACCTTGCTCTTTACGCAAAAGTTTTTTTTAGTACTTTCATAAGAGATATTTATTCTAATTAACGGCCTTTGTGATTAATGTTTCATTATTAAAGAATTGGAAAAAAATTCGAACTTTAGCTTAAAGAGCGAGGTATTGACTAGGGGGGCGAACCCCGCTAATATACGTTACTAAAAATATACAAATACAGAAGTTCGTTACGTAAGTTAATTCGTAAGTTACGTATATTTATCATTAATAAGAACGTTCGTAAATAAAATAAAACAACCTTAGAGAAAGCCATTTAGCCAAAAAGAGTAAAATTAATACGAAAATTTCGTTTTAATTATTCATGTACGGTGAGCCCAAATCCGAACCTGCATTATTTAAAAAACGATCAGAAGTTAAATAAAAAAAAAGTTTTTTTTAACTGCAAGTAAGGAGCGACATTAAAACGAACGGAAATTATTCCGTATATGAAAGGGGCTGTCCCCTCCTCAACACCTCGCTCTTCACGCTAAAGTTTATTATTGTTAAAAAAAACTAAAATAAAAAAAAGTGTTGTGAGACAGAGTCAAAATTTAGCGTAAAGAGCGAGGCGTTGAGGAGGGGACAGCCCCTTTCATATACGGAATTACTTCTGTTGGTTTTAAGTTTTAATGTTGCTCCTTACTTTCAGTTCAAATAAAACCTTGTATTTTTTTTTTTTTTTTAGAAGTAACATCGTCGATGCATGTTTATTAGTTTTGATTTTTCTCAGGGTTGATTGTATCAAACTGAAGGCCCAAGATAATTGGGAACTAGCTCATTCAAACGCAAATTTAAAGCTCTTTTTTAAGTGACCATACAGATTGGAACAGAGGAAAGTCTTGTTTTCTGCCATTTTAGGGCACGAAACTACAACTTTACCCTGAAGAGGACAAATTTGCAATCAATTTAAAAATCAGAGAAGCTAATTGATTTAAAAGTATCAGTAACTATATTTTCGGCTTCCCAGTTGCAAAATAAGTAATGCCACACGGTGGCATTACTGGATTCAACCAAGTTGATTCGGTTTATTTGTAATGAAATTAGGCTAAGTTTGGTGATCTGCAATTGCGTATCAGCTATAAATAGGTGGGGGGGGGGGGGGTGAGTCATTGTTTAGGGGGGTGGGTAGCTAAGATTCCTAAAAAAGTACATTTTAATGGACAAACTGCTTACTCTTCATGAGACTTCAGATAAATGTTGAAAGATGTATGGGAAAGTATAATTAATTAAAATGTTTCTCTATACAACTAAAATGTCACATTCCCGTATCTACCAGCACAGAGGTAGAAAAAGCGAGGCAGGCCCTCATCAGCCCCGCCACGAAATTTCTTTGGGGTGTTAAATACTGCTAGGAACTTAGTTTTCAGCAATTTTAAATGGTAGTATTTTCTTTTTCTATTTATATGAAGTACTTCAATGTATTTAAACAAATATATGTAATGTATTTATCGATAAGAAAATCCGGTACTCTTTTACTAAACGGACTCTTTTATATACGACAATGCTAACCAGTCAAGGAGGCACACTTGTGCCTCTATAAAGAGGCGACCCTCAAGGAGGCACACTTGTGCCTCTATAAAGAGGCGACCCACCACAATGTTAAGCGATTTCCGGTCCTAGCGGTCGCAGAGATATATATATATATATATATAAAAAAAAAATTTAAACTGAAAGTAAGGAGCGACATTAAAACTTAAAACGAACAGAAATTATTCCGTATATGAAAGGTGCTGTGCCCTCCTCAACGCCTCGCTCTTTACGCTAAAGTTTTTATTGTTTAAAAAAAAGAGTTGTGAGAAAGTCAAACTTTAGCGTAAAGGGCGAGGTGTTGAGGAGGGCACAGCCCCTTTCATATACGGAATAATTTCTGTTCGTTTTAAGTTTTAATGTCGCTCCTTAGTAGAGGAGGGGGTGTTACTCGTGACGGGGCTCCTTATATGGGCATAGAATACTGACGGGGCACCAAATATGGGCATGGAGTCATTAGGGAGAACACGTGGTTAATGGGGTCAATGACCTAAATTTCACAACAACAACATCGACCTTGACATTCGCTGAGAGCGTGCACTTACAACAACAACAACATCGACCTTGGAACACCTGTGCAGTCGACCTCAATTCACCTATCGTGAATCAATAATTCCCCCTTAGAAACAACAAATTAATTTCCCCTTTCTTGACAGATCAATCAATCAATGACATCATCTGTCAGACTTTAAAAATTTTCGCCTAGAAACATTTCTCCAGGAATAGATCCAAGTCATTAATGTCTTTGCCTCGGGAACAACTCTTTTGGTCGAACTCCAAAGGATATTAATAACCAAAGGCCTTGGAAAACAATTCTCCAAAGAAACATCTTAGCGATGAATTGTTTTAGCGCGGGAATCAGGTTTCTTATTAATTTGAAATGCGTTAGCGCAGAGATGCCAATAACAAAGGAACACGCTGAATTTACGTTTAGGGATTATTTGGGCAAAACCGTTTTAGACAGGTTATGGAACTATTTCGGCGAAACAGATAGAGACATTTTAAAAGAAGATTTTTGAAGAGATTTTGGAAGAGGTTTTGAGTGTGGTCGTTATAATACACAAGTTTCATTTGAACAGTGTTGTGAGGTCCTCTAACCCAACCCCAAAGGGTTCCAATCCTCCTACCCCAACCCCGAAGGAAGCCCCCGGTCCTCAAAAGCCCCCCAAGCTCCCAAAGGCCCTCCACCGGTCCCCAAATGTCCCCCAGGCTCCCAACTCTCCCCCCGGACCCTCAAAGGCCCCCCAAGCTCCCAAAGGGCCACCGGCGCCCCCAAAGGCCCACCCAGACCCCCAAAGACCATCCCCGGGCCCCCCAAAGGCCCATCGAGCTCCCAAAGGACCAACGGGGTCCCAAAGGCCCTCCACCGGCCCCTAACTGCCCCTCTGGACCCCCAAAGGCCCTCCCCTGGTCCTCAAAGGTCCCCCGGGCTCCCAAAGGACCAACGGGGTCCCATAGGCCCTCCACCGGTCCCCAAATGTCCCCCAGGCCCCCAAAGGCCCTCCCGGTGCCCCCACGGCCCAACCAGTCCCCCCATGGCCAACCCCGGGCGCCACAAAGGCCCATCGCGCTCCCAAAGGACCAACGGGGTCCCAAAGGCCCTCCACCGGTCCCCAAATGTCCCTCCGGACCCCCAAAGGCCCTCCCTGTGCCCCAAAGGCCCTACCAGAGCCCCAAAGGCCCGCCCCCGGCCCCCAAAGGTCCCCCCGACCACAGAACCCCCGCCGGGATAACACACACACACACACACAAACACACACACATACATACATACACACACACATACACACACACATACACACACACATACACACACACACATACAAACATACACACACATACACACATACACACACACATACACACACACATACACACACACACACACATAAACACACACACATACACACACACACATACACACATACACACACACATACACACACACACACACAAAGATACACACACACACACACACACACACACACAGAGGTGAGTGTTGTCTGAAACCTATGATTTGAGAATATGTAATTTGCTATTTCTGACTTTTCATAACCGGATTTCTTAGTCTTTCGTAGGTGTGTGGTGTCTGAAACCTATGATTTGGGATGTGTGGGTTGCTATTTTTTGACTTTTCTGAGCAGGATTTCATAGCCATTCGTAGGTGTGTGTTGACTGAAACCTATGATTTGGGATGGTTAATTTGCTATTTTTGACTTTTCTGAGATAGATTTCTTAGCCTTTCATAGGTGTGTCATGTCAGAAAATTATGATTTGGGAGGTATAGTTTGCTTTTTGGACTTTTCAGAGATAGGATTCTTAGTCACTCATAGGTGTTTGTTGTCTGAAACTTCGAGTTTGGGATGAGTAGTTGGCTATTTCAGACTTTTCTGAGCTAAGGTTTCTTAATATTTCGTAGGTGAATGCTTTCTGAAACTTATGATTTGGGATATGTAAATTACTATTTCGGGCTTTTCTGAGTTAGATTTCTTAGTCTTTCATAGGCGCGTGATGTCTGAAACCTATGATTTGGGCTATGTAATTTCCTTTTCTGACTTTTCATAACCGGATTTCTTAGTCTTTCGTAGGTGTGTGGTGTCTGAAACCTATGATTTGGGATGTGTGGCTTGCTATTTTTTGACTTTTCTGAGCAGGATTTCTTAGCCATTCGTAGGTGTGTGTTGACTGAAACCTATGATTTGGGATGGTTAATTTGCTATTTTTGACTTTTCTGAGCTAGATTTCTTAGCCTTTCATAGGTGTGACCTTTCAGAAAATTATGATTTGGGAGGTATAGTTTGCTTTTTGGACTTTTCATAGCTAGGATTCTTAGTCACTCATAGGTGTGTGTTGTCTGAAACTTCGAGTTTGGGGTGAGTAGTTGGCTATTTCAGACTTTTCTGAGCTAAGGTTTCTTAGTATTTCGTAGGTGAATGCTGTCTGAAACTTATGATTTGGGATATGTAAAATACTATTTCGGGCTTTTCTGAGTTGGATTTCTTAGTCTTTCATAGGTGTGTGATGTCTGAAACCTATGATTTGGGATGTGTAGTTTGCTATTTTCGACTTTTCTGAGCTAGGTTTCTTAGCCTTTCATAGGTATGTGTTGTCAGAAAATTATGATTTGGGATGTGTAGTTTGCTATTTCAGGCTTTACTGAGCTATGGTTTTCTAGTATTTCGTAGGTGAATGTTGTCTGAAACCTATAGTTTGGGATGAGTAGTTTGCTATTTTTGACTTTTCTGAGCTAGGTTTCTTAGTCTTTCGTTGGTGTGTGTTGACTGAAACCTATGATTTGGGATATGTAGTTTGCTATTTTTGACTTTTCTGAGCTGGATTTATTAGCCTTTCCTAGGTGTGTGTTGACTGAAACCTATGATTGGGATGAGTGGTTTGCTATTTTTTGTCTTTTCTGAGCTAGATTTCTTAGCCGTTCATAGGTGTGTGTTGTCTGAAACTTATGATTTGGGATGTGTAGTTTGATATTCGAACTTTTCAGAGCTATGATTCTTAGTCCGTCATAGGCGTTTGTTGTCTGAAACTTCTAGTTTGGGATGAGTAGTTTCGCTATTTCAGGATTTTCTGAGCTAAGGTATCTTAGTCTTTCATAGGTGAATGTTGTCTGAAACCTATGATTTGGGATATGTAAATTACTATTTCAGGCTTTTCTGAGTGGGATTTCTTAGTCTTTCATAGGTGTGTGTTTTCTGAAACCTATTATTTGGGATGGGTGGATTGCTATTTTTGTCTTTTCTGAGCTAGGTTTCTTAGTCTATCGTTTGTGTTTGTTGTCTGAAACCGATAGTTTGGGATGACTAGTTTGCTATTTTTGACTTTTCTGAGCTAGGTTTCTTAGCCTTTCTTAGGTGATTGATGTCTGAAACCTATGATTTGTGATATGTAAATTACTATTTCGGGCTTTTCTAAGCTAGATTTCTTAGTCTTTCATAGGTATGTGTTGTCTGAAACCTATGATTTGGGATGTTTGGGTTGCTATTTTTTGACTTTCCCGAGCTGGATTTCTTAGCCGTTCATAGGTGAGTGCTGTCTGAAACTTGTGATTTGACATGGTTAATTTGCTATTTCCGGCTTTTATTAGCTAGGTTGCATAGTCTTTCATAGGTATGTGTTGTCTGAAAATTATGATTTGGGATGTGTGGGTTGCTATTTTTTGACTTTTCAGAGCTAGGATTCTTAGTCCATCATTGGTGTTTGTTGTCTGAAACCAATAGTTTGGGATGACTAGTTTGCTATTTCAGGCTTGTTCATTTTGAATTTCTGTCATGAAATGCAAGAGTTGGAAAATTATGGTCTTAGTCCACCAGCTCAGTATTAGGGTCCCAGTCCACCAGCCTGAACGGTGGAAAATTCACTAGCTCAGAATTGGGGTCTTAGTCCACCAGCCTGAATGGTGGAAATCCACTAGCTCAATATTGGGGTCTCAGTCCACCAGCCTGAATGGTGGAAATTCACTAGCTCAGAATTAGGGTCTTAGTCCACCAGCCCGAATGGTGGAAATTCACTAGCTCAGAATTGGTGTCTTAGTCCACCAGCCTGAATGGTTGAAATTCACATTAGACGACACAAAAACTTACACAGACAAAAAAAATTACACACACTCAAACAAAATATCAAATACACACAAAAACAGAAAAAAACACAAACATTAAAACTTACACACACACACAAAAACTAAAACACACACTACTAAACTTACACACACAAAAACACACAAAAACATACACACACACACACACACACAAACTAACACAAGCACACTCAAACTTATATGCACACAAAAACTTACATGCACACAAAAAATTACACACACAAACACACACACAAAACTTACACACACACACACACAAACTCGAAAACTCACACACACACACCAAAACATACACAAGAACAAAAACATACACACACACACACACGCACACAGAAACAAACACATGAACACAAAAAAAACACACACACACATGCACCAAAACTTACACACACACACACACACACACAAACTAACACACACACACTAAAACTTACACACACACACTACAAAACTTACACACACAAAAACTAACACACACACACACACACACACACACAAAAACTGACACATGCACGCGAAAAATTAAATACAAACAAAAACTAAAATGCACACAAAAACTAACACACACATACACACACACACAAACTTACACACACAAACACACGAAAACTCACACACACACACGAACTTACACACACACAAACACACACACACACACACACACACACACACAAACTTACACATGAACACAAAAAGCTCACACACACACACGCACAAAAACTTACACACACACACATACACAAAGACTTACACACACACACACGAAAACTTACACACACACGCAAAACTTACACACACACAAAGACTTACACATGCACACAGAACTTACACACACACACACACGAAAACTTACACACACACGTCAAAACTTACACACACACACACACACAAACTTACACACACACACACACACAGACTTACACACACACACACACACACAAAGACTTACACATGCACACGAAGACTTACGTGCACACAAAGACTTACATGCACACAAAAACTTACACACACACACACACACAGACTTACACACACACACACACACACACGAAAACTCACACACACACGCCAAGACTACACACACACACAAAGACTTACACACACACACACACACACACACACACACACACACAGAAACTTACACATGGACACAAAAGACTCACACACACACGCACAAAAGCTACACACACACACACACACACAAAACTTCCACACACACACACGAAAACATACACACACACACAAAAATTACACACAAAAAAACTTACACACACACACACACACACAAACATAAACAAACAAACAAAAACAAAACACACAAACACAAAAACTTACACACACACACACACACACAAACTAGCACAAACCCACAAAAAAATTATATCCAAACGCAAAAGCTTAGACACACAAAAACTTACACACAAACACAAAAACTTACACCCACACTCAAAAACTTACATGCACACAAAAACTTACATGCACACAAAAACTTACACACACACACAAAAACTTACACACACTCACAAAAACTTACACAAACACACACAAAAACTTACACACACACACACGAAAACTAACAAACACACTCAAAAACTTGCACACACACATAAAAATTAACACACACACACATGCACACAAAAAAACTAACACAATCACACGAAAATTAACAATCACACACAAACTAATACACACACACACGAAAACTTACACACACACGTCAAAACTTACACACACAAGAGCTTAGACACACAAAAACTTACACACACACACACACAAAAACTTACACCCACACGCAAAAACTTACACACACACACACACAAACAAACACACACTAACACACACAAACAAACACACAAACACACAAACACCCACACGCCCATAAATACACACACACACACACAAAAAATTACACACACACACTAAAACATAAGCACGCACACAAAATTACACACACTCAAAAAGACTTACACACACACAAAAACTTAAACACACGCACAAAAACTTACACACACACACACACGAAAACTTATGCACACACACTAAAACTACCATATCACAGTTACATTGTCTTAATTTTTCAAATTTCATTTTGAATTTCTATCGTGAAATGCAAGAGTTGGAATATTTCAGTAGTGACTTGCTGTGCTTTACCTTCTCACAGTTACATTCTCTTGATTTTTCGAAGTTCATTTTGAATTTCTGTCATGAAATGCAAGAGTTGGAAAATTGGGGTCTTAGTCCACCAGCTCAGTATTGGGGACCCAGTCCACCAGCCTGGACGGTGGAAATTCACTAGCTCAGAATTGGGGACATAGTCCACCAGCCTGAATGGTGGAAATCCACTAGCTCAATATTGGGGTCTCAGTCCACCAGCCTGAATGGTGGAAATTCACTAGCTCAGAATTAGGGTCATAGTCCACCAGCTGAATGGTGCCTAGTGGTCTTAGTCCACCAGCCTGAATGGTTGAAATTCACATTAGACGAGGTTATGTGCGCACACACACACAGAGAGAGACGACTAACACACAGGGACAACACACACACAAAGAGACGACACCTAACCTTTTCCGGCGAGTATGGTTAGGTTTGGTTAGGCTAGATTAAGTTAGGTTAGGTTAAGTTAGGTTAGGTTAGCCCACGTACGCTTCACTTAGGTTAGCTTAGGTTAGGTGAGAGACAGGCAAAAAGTTAGGTGTATGACTAGGTTAGGTTAGGTTAGATTAAGTTAGGTTAGGTTAAGTTAGGTTAGGCTAGGTTAGCCTACGTACGCGCGCGTACGTATCATATCTAGATCATATCTAGCTCAGAAAAGACAAAAAATAGCAAACCACTCATCCCAATCATAGGTTTCAGTCAACACACACCTAGGAAAGGCTAATAAATCCAGCTCAGAAAAGTCAAAAATAGCAAACTACGTATCCCAAATCATAGGTTTCAGTCAACACACACCAACGAAAGACTAAGAAACCTAGCTCAGAAAAGTCAAAAATAGCAAACTACTCATCCCAAACTATAGGTTTCAGACAACATTCACCTACGAAATACTAGAAAACCTTAGCTCAGAAAAGCCTGAAATAGCAAACTACACATCCCAAATCATAATTTTCTGACAACACATACCTATGAAAGGCTAAGAAACCTAGCTCAGAAAAGTCGAAAATAGCAAACTACACATCCCAAATCATAGGTTTCAGACATCACACACCTATGAAAGACTAAGAAATCCAACTCAGAAAAGCCCGAAATAGTAAATTACATATCCCAAATCATAAGTTTCAGACACCATTCACCTACGAAATACTAAGAAACCTTAGCTCAGAAAAGTCTGAAATAGCCAACTACTCACCCCAAACTCGAAGTTTCAGACAACACACACCTATGAGTGACTAAGAATCCTAGCTATGAAAAAAGCAAACTATACCTCCCAAATCATAATTTTCTGAAAGGTCACACCTATGAAAGGCTAAGAAATCTAGCTCAGAAAAGTCAAAAATAGCAAAATAACCATCCCAAATCATAGGTTTCAGTCAACACACACCTACGAATGGCTAAGAAATCCTGCTCAGAAAAGTCAAAAAATAGCAAGCCACACATCCCAAATCATAGGTTTCAGACACCACACACCTACGAAAGAATAAGAAATCAGGTTATGAAAAGTCAGAAAAGAACATTACATAGCCCAAACCATAGGTTTCAGACATCACGCGCCTATGAAAGACTAAGAAATCTAACTACGAAAAGTCAAAAATAGTAATTTACATATCCCAAATCATAAGTTTCAGACAGCATTTGCCTACGAAATACTAAGAAACCTTAGCTCAGAAAAGTCTGAAATAGCCAACTACTCATCCCAAACTCGAAGTTTCAGACAACAAACACCTATGAGTGACTAAGAATCCTAGCTCTGAAAAGTCCAAAAAGCAAACTATATCTCCCAAATCATAATTTTCTGAAAGGACACACCTATGAAAGGCTAGGAAATCTAGCTCAGAAAAGTCAAAAATAGCAAATTAACCATCCCAAATCATAGGTTTCAGTCAACACACACCTACGAATGGCTAAGAAATCCTGCTCAGAAAAGTCAAAAAATAGCAACCCACACATCCCAAATCATAGGTTTCAGACACCACACACCTACGAAAGACTAAGAAATCCGGTTATTAAAAGTCAGAAATAGCAAATTACATATTCCCAAATCATAGGTTTCAGACAACACTCACCTATGTGTGTGTGTGTTTGTGGGTGTATTTGTGTTTGTGTTTCTCTTTTTGTTTTTGTTTGGGTGTATATGTGTGTATGTGTGTTTGTATATGTGTGTGTTTATGTCTGTGTGTGTGTTTGTGTGTGTGTATGTATGTGTGTGTGTGTGTGTTTGTGTGTGTATGTATGTTTGTGTGTGTGTGTTTGTGTGTGTGTATGTGTGTGTGTATGTGTGTGTGTATGTATGTATGTGTGTGTGTGTGTGTGTGTGTGTGTGTGTTATCCCGGCGGCGCTTCTCTGGTCCGGGGGACCTTTGGGGGCCGGGGGAGGGCCTTTGGGGCACAGGGAGGGCCTTTGGGCACAGAGAGGGCCTTTGGGGCCCGGGGGGACATTTGGGGACCGGTGGAGGGCCGTTGGGACCCCGTTGGTCCGTTGGGAGCTCGATGGGCCTTTGGGGGGCCCGGGGATGGCCATTGGGGGTCTGGGTGGGCCTTTGGGGCACAGGGAGGGCCTTTGGGGGCTTGGGGGACATTGGGGGGCCGGTGGAGGGCCTTTGGGACCCCGTTGGTCCTTTGGGAGCCCGGGGGACCTTTGAGGACCAGGGAGGGCCTTTGGGGGTCCGGAGGGGCAGTTAGGGGCCGGTGGAGGGCCTTTGGGACCCCGTTGGTCCTTTGGGAGCTCGATGGGCCTTTGGGGGGCCCGGGGATGGTCTTTGGGGGTCTGGGTGGGCCTTTGGGGGCGCCGGTGGCCCTTTGGGAGCTTGGGGGCCTTTGAGGGTCTGGGGGGAGAGTTGGGGGCCTGGGGGACATTTGGGGACCGGTGGAGGGCCTTTGGGAGCTTGGGGGGCTTTTGAGGACCGGGGGCTTCCTTCGGGGTTGGGGTAGGAGGATTGGAACCCTTTGGGGTTGGGTTAGAGGACCTCACAACACTGTTCAAATGAAACTTGTGTATTATAACGACCACACTCAAAACCTCTTCCAAAATCTCTTCAAAAATCTTCTTTTAAAATGTCTCTATCTGTTTCGCCGAAATAGTTCCATAACCTGTCTAAAACGGTTTTGCCCAAATAATCCCTAAACGTAAATTCAGCGTGTTCCTTTGTTATTGGCATCTCTGCGCTAACGCATTTCAAATTAATAAGAAACCTGATTCCCGCGCTAAAACAATTCATCGCTAAGATGTTTCTTTGGAGAATTGTTTTCCATGGCCTTTGGCTATTAATATCTTTTGGAGTTCGACCAAAAGAGCTGTTCCCGAGGCAAAGACATTAATGACTTGGATCTATTCCTGGAGAAATGTTTCTAGGTGAAAATTTTTAAAGTGTGACAGATGATGTCATTGGTTGATTGATCTGTCAAGAAAGGGGAAATTAATTTGTTGTTTCTAAGGGGACTTATTGATTCACGATAGGTGAATTGAGGTCGACTGCACAGGTGTTCCAAGGTCGATGTTGTTGTTGTTGTAAGTGCACGCTCTCAGCGAATGTCAAGGTCGATGTTGTTGTTGTGAAATTTAGGTCATTGACCCCATTAACCACGTGTTCTCCCTAATGACTCCATGCCCATATTTGGTGCCCCGTCAGTATTCTATGCCCATATAAGGAGCCCCGTCACGAGTAACACCCCCTCCTCTACTCTCCTTACTTTCAGTTAAAAAAATTTTTTATTTAAAGGCTGCGAAAGCTGGGGGTTTGGGGGGCGGCAGCCCCCCAACTGTGCCTCCTAATCCCTGTACGTTTTAAGGTTCGACCTTGTAACTCAGCCTCTTTAACTCTTTAGAAAACGTAGTTTTTTTCAAATAATCACGAAATAGACCGAGACGCGTGATGAAAAACAGGTTTCCGCTGCCGTCTGGGATATAAACAAAGGCAAGAACTGTATTTAATTTGTTGTTTTTTGGGGTTTAGGGGGGGGGGGGAAGTACCTAGGGTAGGTTACGTATTTAATATATGCTATGCTTTGAAATCCCCTCCCCATAATGTGCAAATTTATAGCCCAAATTGGTTTCTAAACTATAATATATTCATCCTATTTGATTTTATTTCATTAGCATTAACCAAACTAGCACTATATAAAAGAGTCCGTTTAGTAAACTAGTACCGAAATTTGTAGGGGAGGAGTTCAAACAATAAAAAAAAATTAAACCCATTTTCAAAATATACTAATAAGTGGAGAATTTTTTTTTCTAAAGAATATATGAATATAATCGAACATGAGAGGCACAAAAAGCATTGGGTTTTACGCCACATAAACACCAAATTTACCTAGATTTTAAATGCATAAACGGAAATAGTCGATGAGTTGAGGAAAACAAATAAAAAAGATCAAATTATGTAAAAACGAATCGATTTTTTGCCCCGAATTTTCACTTATATTTATAGATTCTCGAAAAAAATATTTCCTAATTTTAATTTTCCAATTAAAAAAAAAATATAATGTCTCATCCAAGATTACAACCTAAGTTAACACAACCTGGGGAAGTGCTCTTACCGTTGTGCTATACTTATAAAAGTGGGAAGTAACTGAACATTCAGAATCAGAAGTGGTTGAAAAATAGTTCACAAATTAAAGAATAAATCGTGTGACAAAGAAATTAATGGAAGATGGAACAAGAAGATCATTGAGTTAATAGAAAAAAACTGGAAATGATTTAACAAAAAAAATTAGGGGGGATAATAAAAACCTATAATTTAATAAAGAAATGGCGAGAAATTCGAAAAAATTGACATTTTCAGGGGGCTGGGCCCCAGTCCAGCCTGCATGGTACCTATGAATCAGTTTTTAAATAGACTGTAAGCCTACCCTATACAGATACAAGATCTTCTTCATAAAAATGGGCATTAGTCTAATTGTCTTTTTCTAAAGCCAAATATTTAGTGATTGTCCTTTTCTTAAGAGAACATGCTGAACACACAAGCAGTACCTTTAAATTTTTTTATTTTACACTATTTATAAATATCATGGCCCCTTTTCTGAAAATACACCGACCCCCTGATGGTCCGGGATATAGCCCTAGGAATATATATATAAAAAAATCAACCAATAAAATTCTTACTTTACAATATGAAAGAATACAACAAGAAATAATGTCATCGCAAGATTCGACATAACAATGAAATGTATTTATACAGTTATATGTGGGACCTCAGATGGGAAGGTATAATGTCAAACTAGTGACCATGATATTTGGAAAAAATCTAGTATAAAATCGAAAATTCCGGCTCAACTACCCCCCCCCCCCTCCTCAATGCTAATGCTTAGATATAACCAAAAAATGGCTCATTTTTACAGTTTGATATATTTTGTCAATATCAGCTGTTCATAATCCTATATACAAAGAGCAAGGTTACGTATTTAATATAAACTATGCTTTCCCCCCCCCCCCCTAATGTGCAAATATCTAGCCCAAATTTGTTTCTTAACTATTATATTTTCATAATAGGCCTATTTTATTTCATTAGCATTAACCAAACTTGACTTCTCGCGTGTGTACCAGTTAATTGACAGGTACCACATCATCTTATAATCACTTATTAAAAAAGAAATTATAAAGAAAATAGCTTTTATTATTAGTTACATGATTCTATTATACATTTTCCTTCCTGACTTCAGCTAGCTCTTTTTTCCATATAGTTTCAGTATGACTGTTGACAGAACAAGATTCAAACCCAATACTGACAAAATTGAAAGTTGGTGAGGTGACTAACTGACTATTGTCACTTGTCACTAAACAAATGATAATCTTATGCTCACGAGAGAGAATGTTAACTTACTATGCGAGTAAGCGAAGTGGGTATTTTCTCATCGTAATAACTTAGTGATTGTGTAATAAGATTAAATGACCAAGATGTGAAAGAATGTCGATATTCATGTCAGTGTAATTAAACTGGGAACAGCGGATTTTTCCACGGGGGGGGGGGGATAGATTACTCAGAAAATGTTAAACTTACTCATTCTTCAAAAGCGTAACATAATTGTAACATAAATTCAAAACGTAACAAAAATGTAACGTTTTTAGGACCGTAACATAAAACGTACCGTTTTATCTAAAACGTACCAAAAATGGTACGAACGTAACTTCGGTGGCAAACTTGAGAGTAGCCAATCTGGACTTGTCCCAATTCAACATAGAAACGGGACCACGATTGGTGATAAGGAAAGAGTTAAAGAGAGATGGGTATATCATTTTGAGATTATGCTAAACTGAGATAGAGTTGCAGGAAAACAAATAGTAGAAAATGAAAAAGTTTGTGACACCTTGAAGGTGAAGGAATATTTGTTTTGCGAGGAAGAATTAGCGACAGTACTAAAAGGATTAAAAATAATACGGCTCCAGGTGCTGATAGTGTGGTAAACTGATAGTTTCTTAAATATGATGGCTCTGAGGTTAGAAATAAGTTACTGAATATTATGGATATGATTTTTGAAAAAGGGGAAGTACCTAGCGATTTTAGGAAAACTTTCATCACTGTATAAAAAAGGGTGATAAGAGTGAGTGTGGTAATTATCGAGGCATTAGTCTGGTCTCTGTAGGTAGCAAATTACTTAGTAATATGATACTTTTTAGACTGAGAGATACTGTAGAGAAAGTTATCAGAGAAGAACAGTGCGGTTTTAGAAAAGGTATATGTGTCGACCAAATTTTTACTCTTAGGTTGATAATTGAGATATGTCTGAGTTATCAAACACCTTTTGTTCTCGGTTTTAAAGATTATTAGCAATGGTTTGATTCTGTTGATGGAAGAGCTTTAGCGAAGATCTTATCTTTGTATGGTATACCAGGCAAATACATTAAAGTGATTAGTGCTATGTACGAGAAGAACACTGCTGCGGTTTAGGTAGGAAATAAAGTTAGCAGCTGGTTTCGTATCAAATCAAGAGTTAAGCAGGTTTGTGTTATATCCCCTATTTATATGGATCATCTTGATAGCTTTTGTCATAATGGAACACAGGAAAGGAAATGGGAGACCGCGGAATCAAATACGGATGAAAAACTCTCCTGGACTAAGATTATGCTGGTGATTTAATCATACTAGATTAAAGTGCGAGCAAAATGAATGAAACTTTAGAGGTTTTGCGATTTCAGGGTGCTAGGATAGATTTAAAAATTAATGTTAAGAAGACTAAGTCTCTAAGGCTAGGAATAAGTGAAGATGAAAAGGTGACGTTGGGTAACGAAAAAATTAATCAGGTGAACAGCTTCCCTTATCTTGGTAGTATTATTAGTGAACACGGTGGGAGCAGTGAAGATGTTAAAAGTAGAAAAGCCGAGGCTCAGGATTTTTTTCACAGTTAAAAAAAAGTTTGGAAGAATAGGAAGATAGTTCTACAAACCAACATTAGAATTTTGGAAGCTACAGTAGTGACACTGGTCAAATATGGCTCTGAAGCATGGGCGCTCCGAAAAGTGGATGAAGATTTACTAGATGTTTTCCAGAGAAATTGCCTATGAATTGTTCTGGGTGCCCGGCTGACTGACCGTATCTCGAACAGTAGGCTGTACAAAAAGTGTGGGTCAATTCTGCTTTCTAGGGTTATAATGAGAGAAGGGTTGAGAAGGCTAGGGCACGTTTTAAGGATGAAGGATGACATATTGCCAAAGATTGTCCTTTTCGGCCAGCCGTCTGGGGCTAGACGGAAGGCGGGTCGTCCGCGGTTGGGGTGGGAAGATATCAAAAAAAAAGATTTTAGAGAAATAGGAAATTCCTGGGAGTGTGTATAGAGGAAGGTTTTGAATATACTGGAATAGAGAAGAAGCGTCTGTAGCTGTGTTTGCCTCAGGCGGCTTGGTGCTGCGGTTGGTTGTTAGTAGTAGTCGTCGCAAAGAAAGTATCAAATTGACAATAAGCAACTTGCATAACTTACAGCCTATGCCCCGTAAATCAAAGTTGTCTCTTAAATCAGTAAATCCAAGCATCAAAGTGAACCAAGTATCAAAGTAACAATAAGCATCTTGTATAACTCATAGCCCTTTCCCGGGGGTTGAGGGGGGGCTCATTCCCCGAAGCCTAGTTTTTTGGCCTTTGGACTATTTTGAACCAAGTGATTATCTCAAAATTTTGACCGGATACCTTTGGGAAAAAAGTGGATTGGGGGCTGGTTGCCCTTTGATCACTTTAACTCTCAAAAAAAGAACTAGAGGTTTCAATTTCCAATTGAATGAGCCCCCTCCAAAGTTAATAAGACCACCCCTTCTGCAACAACCATGTTAACAATGGGCAACTTGCATGAGTTATAAGCCTTGCCTTCCAATACATAAGTTACATACTGCGAGGTCTGGGGGGGGGGGGTCAAACCAGAAACCATAGTTATTTGACATTTGGACTATTTAGAGCAAAATGGCAATCTCAAAAGTTTGATCCGATACATTTGGTAAAATGAGGGCGTGGGGGGAGGTTTTTGCCCTCCGATCCATTCTGACTCTTAAAAGAGAACTAGAACTTTCTATTTTCAATCAAATAAGCCTCATCCAAATTTTATACGACCACCACTACCATAAAAACCTTGTATGCCCCTGAGGCATAACTTACAATCCTTGCACCTGGGGATTGTGTCAACCCCGAGGGCATTGTTATATGATATTCGGACTATTTTGAACAAAATACCCATATCAAAAGTTAGATCAGATGTATTTGGGGGGAATAGGGCTTGAGAGGAGCTATTTGCCCTCCAATTACGTTTGACTCTTTAAAAGGGAAATAGAACTTCCGATTTTCAATCAAATGAGCCTTCTTTAAAGCTCATACGGCTATCTTTTCCATTAAAACCTTATATACCCCCCGGAGCATAACTTACAGCCCTTTCCTCAGGGCTCTGGAGGTTGTATCGACCCCGAAGGCATTGCTATATAATCTTTGGACTAATTTGAACACAATAGCTGTCTCAAATTTTCGATTGGATACTTTTGGGGGAAAGAGGGTGTGGGAGAGGCATGTTGCCTTCTGATCACTTTTGGCTCTTAAAATGAGGAAGTAGAACTTTTAATGTCCAATTAAATGAGCCTCCTCTAAAATCTCTGCGACCTTTTCCCTTCCATAAAACCTTGTATGCTCCCGGGGAACAACTAACAACCCTTGACCCCAGGCATTGTGGGGCCGTGTCAACCGCAGAGGCATTATTATATGATACATGGACTATTTTGAACAAAATGGCTATCTAAAAATTTTGACCTAATTCATTGGGGGAAAAGGGGTCTGGGGGGAGGAGCTAGTTGCCTTCTAATCACTTTGACTCTTAAAATGGAACTAGAACTTTCAATACTCTAATCAAATGAACACCCTCTGAAGTTTATGCGACCACTACTTCCATAAAACCTTATATGTCCCCGGGGCGTAACTTACAGCACTTGCGCCTGTACTCTGAGGGGTTGTGTCAACCCTGAAGTTTTTATCATACGATCTTTTGCCTGTTTTGGACAAAATAGCTATCTCAAAAATTCGATCGGATGTATTTGGGGAAACACGGCATGGAGGGGGGGGGGCTAGTTGCCCTCCGATTACTTTGGGCTCTTAAAAAGGGAACTAGAACGTTCCATTTGCAGTCAAAGGAGCCCCTTCCGAAGTTTATACGAACATCCCTTCCGTGAAAACTTTAGTTCCTCAAGGGGCATAGCTTTCAACACGCGCCCTCGGGCTCTGGGTGGTTGTGTCGACCCTGGCATTTTTGTGATCTGATCTTTGAACTATTTTGAACGAAATGGCTATCTCAAAATTTTTATCGGACGCTTTTGGGGGAAAAACAGCGTATTTTGTCGCTTTTCAAGTGACAAAAGCCGAGTGTCAGAATATCGCGAGCTGGTTGGATGAATTATGAATTTTAGTTTGTTCTCTATTTTATTCAAAGCTGTTGTTCTTTTGTATTTGAAAGAAAAGTTTGTTCCTTTTATTTCATACTTCGTTGTTCAACATCTTGAGGTCGCAAGAACGAAACTGTGCTGTGCTCAGGTCCTCTAATAGGTTTTAGAATCACCTGTACAGTCAGGGTCACATCGTATGCACAGGTGGTCGAATAAAAAGAGATGGACTAGTGGATTTGGGATGGTTTCGTCGCAGTTTCTTTACGCCAGCTTGAGAATTGCAGTGTATAATCTCGCCCAGTATAGATGATATCGTATCAACATTTTGAATGATGAATTCAGACGCTTCGAAATGGAAACTCATATCCCAGGGGTAGGAAACATGAAATCAGGCGATATAGAACTTATTTACTCAGGCAGTAAGGATGGGGTACATAGACAGGGAATAGGGCTCATGATGAATAAGGAATCTGCTAAGTCTTGTTTAGGTTGGGAAGGTATTAATAATAGAATACTAATCGCTCATTTTATGACTAAAAAGGGTATCAGGGTATCAGTTATAGTGGTATATGCCCTTGCAGAACCAACTGACGGAGATACTACTGACTCTGATGAATTTTACTTACATTTACAGGAGCAAATAGACAGGGTCCTAGGTAGAAATATGGTGTTTTTACTAGAAAATTTAACGCCTAGGTCGGTAGAAATTGGGATAGATGGTATCCTAGATGGTAAACCTTATTGATTATGTTATTGTCAATCGAAGATTGGGAGGATCAATACAAGATACTAGGGTATATAGGAGTGCTGTTATTGATGTTAAAAGTAAATATCACCATCTAGTAGTGTCCAGGGTTAATTTAAATCGGAAATTTCGAGAAAAACTTTCCAGGAACAGTTGAATATTAAAGTGAAGAGTTTAAAATTTGACAATGTAGAAAATGGATGGAATAATTTAAAAAAAACAATTTGTGAAGGTGCTGATGGTGTCTTAAGGAAGAAAGTTAGAAACGCAGCTAGGAACATTAGTGAAAAAGTTTCATGTTTAATACAGAGGAGAACGGGCCTGTACAAGCATTATCTGAGTGTTGGATCATATAAAAACAAAGGAAACGTAAGGGAAGTAGAGGAAGCGTTAAGATATGAACTAAGATGGTGTGGAGTGCAGGCCATGTATAAAATTGTCGAGGATCTGGAATATGCAGCTAGACGGCCTAATAGTAAAATATTGTACTCGCATGTTAATAAATTGAGAGGGAGTAGATAGATAGATTATTTTTGGCAAAAGAACTATCACAAACCCTAGTGGGCCGAATTCGCATTTCTTAGTACAAAAAAATACAATAACAAAATTCCCATTGGAAAAAGACTTAGGTGTAGAGCGTGGTTTAGAGCCAGGGGGCAGAGAAAGTGGTGTTAAAGGTGGTTCAGGTTCATCATTCAAAGAACGGGGGGACTGGCAATTTTAACATAACCACTCACCACATTGTTTTCTCTCCTCAATAGAAATGTCTGTACACTTTGGATGAAACCACTGTTGACACCGATTGCACTTCACTGTTCCACTAGCGGCACGAAGTCTGCACTCCGGGCATGGGAATTTAGTGGGCCTTGACATAACAGTGAAACAAAAAATCCAGATAATATAGCTCGAAACTGGTCAATGAATTTGGGATTATAATAGCTTCCAAAACAGGTTTCAAAAATTTAACCCAGCATAGGTGTATACAGGTCAAATGCGAGAAAGAGACTGTTGATAGAGTAGTCAGGGTTGCCACCAGACCGAAAAATTGCGTAACATCCAAACTCTTAAAAACGTAACTTTTATAGGAAAGTCTCTTTTCAAGGCAGGGTGCCTTAATTTTGCTATCAAGAGCCGTACTTAAATAAGGGAGGGGACATTTGTTGCCTGTATAACTTGAAAAATATATTTTTACGTAATCTCATTAAAAATCCTCCCTCCAACTTTTAAAAGGTGCCTAAAAAGTATTTAATATTAATAGTTCGTGCTTCTTTACCTTCCGGAATATCCTATTTATTCAACTGTTAGTGCTGCTTCCAGTTTACTTGCACAACAGAAAGACACCCCTTCGATGCGTGTATATAACCCCAGGCTACTATTTTGCTTATTTTGTTGTTGTTGTTTTTAATTGCCATTATTGGTGTTTTAAACCAAAAGTTGAAGAGTAATGCGTACAAGATAAAAGGCAAATCAATAAACACAGGACAATTTAGAGTTTTTCAGACAAGACGATAACCAACTTGATATTTTTTTTGTTAAATTTCAATAAAAACGATCTTAATAAATTTCTTCTTAAAAAAACCCAAAAAATCATTTTAATCGCTCCCTTTCCGTCTAATATTTAGATTGGTCTCAGTCTCACCTCCTCAAATTTCAAATTTGCATCGCTCCAAAATGAAGATTTGAGCAATTCCGAGAGACAGAGTTTTTTTTTTGGTTTTTATCTTATCGCACAAAAATTATTTAAATAGCTTTCTTCAGTTCTTATAAGAAACAGCAATTATTTTACATAAAATGCCTTTTTCGGTTTGTAACTTGAATCGTAACTCCCAAACAACAGAAAGCAAGAAATAAAAGAAGATTTCACAAAATTCAACCCCAAGAATGTTATCCTAAAACTGTTTTGATGGGTCTTACTAGTCCAGGCACGTACAAAGTTTTACACAGCAAAGTTTAGTTCTGCTGTGTTTTTTTACCTTAAGAAAAATTTCAGGAATTCAATCTAAAGTGACGTCAGGTTCTTTAAAAAGTGACGTCATGATAGTAAGCGTGCAAGGGCCGGGGCTACAGTTTGTCGGTATTGAGGTAAAGCTGTGACGTCATGCATGACGTCACTTACTGCATATAAGACCGAACAGAATTGTTTTTGTGTCATATAATTTTGAAAATTCAACCAAGTAAGTTACAATGTTTTTAACTGAATCCCTTTGCCAGCCACAGGGTGGCCGTACTTCAATTCACCAAAATATTGGTTTTCCGGTGCACAAGGATACATACGCGGATCTGAATGGCTGTAATTTAGTTGGGTTCTGTTTTGGAAAGCCGAAAGTAAAAATAGTGAAGACAAAAATTACGAGTGAAAATGAGGTGGGGACAGAGGTCTACGAAAAAGAGTGCGAAAGATTTATGCTTATTTTCAGAGCATTTACAGCTGAGCTGACGGATGGTATTATGGAGAGAAAAGAGAAGGCTGCTCTTCGGGCAAAAGAAATAGAGAAGCTGCTCGACCCTTGTATTAAGCACCTCAAAGCTGAAACTAAAATAATGCAACGTCGACGTGACTACAAAAAGGCAATGGAGAAGTATGAAGAATTTGTGAAAATCTTCACAGATGGCACAGCATTAGGAGAAGGAGTCGCTGGATGTGCAGTAGCTATTCCTGAACTAGGGCGAATCAAAATCCGAAAAATTCAATACGAAAAAGCAATTCAAGCAGAGTTACAAGGCCTCTTGGAAGCTCTTTTACTGATTTTGGACTCGACCTGGAAGTTGGGTGATTCTGTCGTCATTTGTACAGACGCGCTGTCTGGCTTAGAATCGCTAATGAGTGTCAAGGCTCACAAAAGAGAAACATTAATACGACGCATTCAAGATACAGCCATTAGAGCTTCAAAAAAGCTAAAAGTTTTGAGGTTTATGTGGGTACCAGCCCACATGGGAATAGCAGACAACGAACAGGCTGATCTAGGTGCAAGGCACGCGGCAAAAATCATGAACAGTAAGCCAGACATCATATGTTATGATCCAAGAGGCGAGAAGGATTTCTTGCGCGACAATTTAGCGAAGAAAGCCAAATATCTTCCAAAAAAAGAGAAGCCTGGAAAAAATAAGAAAAAACTGTTGAAACCTGACCAGAAAACGGAAAATGTGTTCTATTAGGACTCCAAAGGATACTCAGTTATTCGTAGGCTACTAAAAACCATTCCCATTAGGAAAAAGGAAAGATTTCCAAGAACATTTACTCCCGAAATACATGTCATCAATATAATATTCCTGAGTAGAGTATTCTTATTTATTCTTGTGATTTTTAGTGCTTTATGGATAAATTATGTTTCTCTTGTACAAATAAAACCTGATTATCAACATTTTTAATTGTTATATTGGAAATGCCTTAGCTTTAGCCATCACTTATTTAGGTTACGATCAGAGGTTTACGATTCTGCAAATTATGTAAATTGCGATTAACTTTCTATGACTATGACTATGATTCTGCAAATTATGTAAATTGCGATTAACTTTCTATGACTATGACTATAAACTATGACTACAAAGGTTTACGATTACTATTGCTGGATGTATGTGTGAATCTCTTTGTGGAGGAGGGGGGATTGGCTGATAGACCCCGACGTCACACGCAGGCTTTCTTTTTGCCGGCGAATAGCAGATATTTAGGGAAATCGTTGGCGCGCCACCGATTTTTTCTTATGGTCTTTCAAACCTGTTCAAAACACCCCGGGTGACGTACTGTTCAAATTTGAACAAACAGATGCGTTTGTTAAAGCCCTCTAGATTTTCAAGGACATGTGCTACATAATGACAAACTTAAATTCGAAGAAAATCTGTAAACTCAAAGACTAAACTGAAGAATCTATGGGATCAAGAGTATTCTTTAAGACTTTTAATCTCTTACTTTTCAATAAACGGTATATTCGCTTCCCTCTTTGTCTGTGGTTTCATGATAACTTTTGTCTTACTTCATGAAATCCAGTAATCACAGCATCATACCTTTCAACCGAATATGTGTTAAAATAGTGAAGCAGTTTTTTTTCTTCGTGTACAGCAGAACACAGAAGAAGCCAAGGACTCGGTTTACCTGTGGGAACCGGGGGAAAAAAACTACAAACAACAGCATCTTGTAAAAAGGCCTGCCACATAGCATTTATATCAGACCTAGGACAAGATTTGAACAATGGAAGCCGTAATGAATGTAAATACAAGGAGGAGCTGCCTTCTATATCCATTCTAACGGGCAAGGGCCTTGGAACGGAGGGGGAGCAGCACCCCAAACTTATTGATATTCGGTAAAATTTGCACCAAGAATCCAAAACTAATCTGATTTGGATACCAATTAAAAGATTCGGCAGAAAAGGTCCAAAATTCCATAATAAAATTTATAAATTCTTTGAAGGAATCTCGTATTGATACGTTCCGCTATTAAATATAGTTAAAGACAAATCAAAAGCTAAAATCGTTCCACAAATATGAAAAAAAAGTCGAAAATGGGGCTGAATTTCGCAAGAGATTTTAATCTTATTGCTCTCTTCTTTCCGAAATCCAAGTGAATTTTCTCTGCCGGATATGGTAAAATGTGAAACTCTTTAACCTTACGTTTTCATAGTTTCGCCAAATGGGCCAAATTTACTCTAAGAGAGTAAAAACTGTTTCTGCCCTAAAAAAAAGTTATTCGCTTACCAAATTTACTATTTTTACATTGGTTTGACCTATTTTATTTTTCATCTTTTTTCATCAAAGTTGAACAGTGTATAATAAAATAAAATAAGCAAAATATGGCCTTGGTTGCAAGAGTTCAAGATAATACTTTCAACGCAAGGCTTCTTAGAATTATTCTTATCGTAGAATCGTTGACCTGAGCTAATCTTTTTCCTGTGTTTTCAAACATAAATTACGACTGAAGGTATCCCCTCCCCTCAGTTTTCAGGCTTTTTCAATATCAAACAGTTGGTGGTAACGAACTGTAAGTAAGGAGCAATGTGGCTCAATAGTAACCGAAACTTTAAAAAACAGAATTTTGATATCAATAGATATATTAAAAGAATTGAGAAATTATGTTGATTCTAACTATATAAGAGTCACTAAGTTTAGTGTTACACATTAAAAACTATGAACCTGAGAAAATTTGCCTGAATTTCAAAAAGGGGGAAATAACCCCTAAAAATGAAAGAATCTTAATGAAAATTAAACCATCAGATTCAGCGCATCCGAGAATCCTGATGTAGAAGTTTCAAGCTTCCTTCTGCAAAAATGTGGAATTTCGTATTTTTTGCCAAAAGAAAGATCACTAATGCGTGTTTATTTATTTTATTATTATTATTTTTTCCCAGGGGTACTCACATCGAACCAATAATCCTAGATTATAAAAAAGGTCTTATTTGAACTGAAATTAAAAGTTCTAGTGCCCCTCTAAGTAACCAAAAATATTGGAAGGCAACTGGCCCCCTCCCATCCATCTTTTTTCCTAAAAGTCATCCGGTCGCAATCCCGAGATAGCTATTTTGCTCAGTTTAGCCGAAAAGCCAAGTAACTATGTCTTTGAGTATAACAAAACACCCCACAGCCCCTGGGGAAAGGCTTGTAAGTTAGGAAAGTTGCCCATTGTTTACGTATAGTATTTCTTATTGGAATGTATACAGACATTTTCCGCAGAGGGGGAGAATTTTCTGCGGGCGGGTTTTCCATGGAGATGATTATCCGTGGGAGGGAAGTTCCGGGAGGTGAACTTTCCAAGAAAATTTTACAGTGGGGGATTTGCCAAGGTTCCTATACAAAATTCTTTTTATTTGTCTTACTTTCTCTTTGACGTCTCAATTTTAGATATGGAGATATTAAGTGAAATTGCCCGGGGGAAATAATTACCGGGTTGGAATTGCTTAGAGCATCTTTCCGAAGGTGGGGGGGATTTTCCAAGGGTAAAATCCTCCATGGGGGAGTTTTTTACAGGATAAATTCTCCAGAGGGAATTTTCTGCGAAGCATCTTTCTACTAGTGGGCGGAGGGTATTTACGAGAAGAATTTTCCAGTGAGGGGGGGGGGGGGGTAATTTCCAACAAGATTGAAAAATAAGGAATTAAAGTGTTTTTCAAATAAAAGTTGGCAACGAAAAAATTTCCAACCGGCATCGTCCGAAAGAAATTTTCCAGGGGTAATTTTCAGCTAGAATAGAATTTTCTGGGGAAAATATTTCCGGTGGTGGAAATTTATGTGGGATGAACTAGACATAGGGGGAATTTCCGCCAGGGGAGAAAATTTTCCATGGAGGGAGACCCAGGTTTCCCGGCATTATATGAGGGGACAGTCCCCTTGTACACATAATACATAACTTTGGTTTTAAACGTTGAGATTTTCACGTCGGGAGGGTATTTCCTGGAGGTTAACTTTCCAGGGGAAATTTTATGCAGGGGGAGGGGGAAGTTTGACAAAACTAATATACAAATTCCGTTTTATTTGTCTATTTACGGTGAGCCAAATTTGAACCTGTATTAGTTGGAAAACGTTCAGAAATTAAATGACAAAAAAAAACAAGCTGTTTTTAAACTGAAAGTAAGGAGCAACATTAAAACCTTAAACGAACAGAAATTATTCTGTGTGTGAAAAGGGCTGTCCCCTCCTCAACGCCCGCTCTTTACGCTAATTTTTTTTTTACAAAGAGTTGTTACAAAGAGGCAATCTTTAGCGTAAAGATCGGGGCGATGAGGAGGGGACAGCCCCTTTCATATACGGAATAATTTCTGTTTGTTTTAAGTCTTAATGTTGCTCCTTACGTTCAGTTAAATTAAACAAAAAAAAACAAGTTTTTTAAACTGAAAGTAAGGAGCGACATTAAAACTTAAAACGAACAGAAATTATTCCGTATATGAAAGGGGCTGTCCCCTCCTCAACGCCTCGCTCTTTACGCTAAAGTTTGACTCTTTCTCACAACTTTACTTTTTAAAACAATAAAAAAGTTTAGCGTAAAGAGCGAGGCGTTGAGGAGGGAACATCCTCTTTCATTTACGGAATAATTTCGGTTCATTTTAAGTTTTAATGTCGCTCCTTACTTTCAGTTTAAAAAACTTGTTTTTTTGTTTAATTTTTAACGTTTTTAAATTTATTAATGCAGGTTTTGATTTTGGCTCACCGTACATGAATAATTAAAAAAAATTTTGAATATTAATTTTACTTTTATTTGGTTAAATGGCTTTCTCGAAACCTGTTTAATTTTATTTACGAACGTTTTTATTAGTAATAAATATACGTTACTTACGAATTAACTTACATAACGAATCTCTATATTCTTATATTGTTAATACGTATATTAGAGGGTTCGCCCCCTAGTCAATACCTTGCTCTTTAAGCTAAAGTTTGAATTTTTTTCCAATTATTTAAAAATGACCCCTTAATCACAAATGCAGTTAATTAGAATAAATAGCTCTTATGAAATTAATAAATAATCTTTGGCTTAAAGAGCGAGGTATTGACTAGGGGGTGAACCCAATCATATACGTAATGTTTTCTGTCGTTTTAAGTTTTGATGTTGCTCCTTACTTTCCGTTAAAAAACTTGTTTTTTTATATATAATTTCTTATCTTTTTTTAAATAATGCTGGGATATCCGGCGCCCCCTTCATAGCAATGTCCCTTCTCCCATGAAAACTTCCTTCATGGTAAGGTCCTCCCACATAACCCCTGACCCACTCCCCCCCACTACCAGAAAAAATCCCCTCTGAAAACGTCTGTATACTTCCCAATTACCAATACTATATGTTAACATTGGGTAAAGTTCATAACTTTCAGCCCTCCCCACGGGGACTTTGGGGGATTAAGTCATCCTAAAAGACATAGTTATCATATTTTCGACCATGCTGAACAAAATGGCTATCTCAAAATTTTGATCGGGTGACTTTTGGAAAAAAATGAGCGCGGGAGGGGGCCTAGTAGCCCTCCATTTTTTCGGTCACTTAAAAAGGGCACTAGAACTTTTAATTTCCGTTTGAATGAGCCCTCCCACGATCTTCTAGGATCACTGGTTCGATACAATCACCCCTGGGAAAAAAAACAAATAAACACGCATCCGTGATCTTGCTTTTGGCGAAACATGCAAAATTCCATATTTTTGTAGATAAGAGTTTAATTCCGCTGCAGATGGGTTCTCTGATACGCTGAATATGGTGGTGTGATTTTCATTAAATTTCTATAACTTTTAGGGGGTCTTTTCTCCTTTTTTCGAAAATCAGCCAAATTTTCTCAGCTGGTTAACTTTTGATAGGTAGGACTACAATTGATGAAACTTATATATTTGAAATCAGCATTAAAATCTGATTCTTTTGATGTATCTATTGGTATCAAAATTCCGTTTTCTACAGTTTCGGTTACTATTGAGCCGGGTCGCTCCTTACATACAGTTCGTTACCACAAACTGTTTGATTAAATAAAATTGATTTAGTCATAGGCAGCGCAATCGCACTGCCTAAGTAAAGAACGATGTTGGCACAATGTATTATTTTTTTTTCTTCTTCTTCACATACCAAGGCACTTCGTATCGAAGGAGTTGTCGTAAGGCTCATTCGTCGTAGGGCTCAGTTGTCGTAGGGCTCATTTCAAAAAGGGCTCATTCGATTGGAAATTGGAGTGGCTAGTGCCCTTTTAATAGTCAAAAGTGATTGGAAGGCAAAACACCCCTTCAATGCCCACCATTTCCCAAAACACATCGAATCAAAATTTTGAGATAGCCATTTTGTTCAGTGTAATTGATTTCAAGATAGAAAATATGTTTTTCAGGAGGACGCTCCCCCATAATCCTCAGGTTGTAAGTTATGCCCCGGGGGCATATAAGGTTTTTATAGATAGAGTTTTCGTAAAACTTCAAAACGGCTCATTCAATTGGAAAATGAGAGGGCTAGTTCCCTTTTTAATAGTCGAAAGTGATTGGAGGGTAACTAACCCCCTCTCACGCCTACCATTCTCCCAAACACATCCGATCAAAATTTTCAGATAAACATTTTGTTCAGCGTAGTAGTAAGTTCTGGAAATTAGGTCTTTGAGGATGACATCCCCCCCAGCCCGCAAGGCGAGGGTTGTAAGTTATCGCCTGGGGGAATATTAGTTTTTTATAGAAAGCTTTGTCGTAGAAACTTCAAAAGGGCTCATTTGATTGAAAATTGAAAGGGTTAGTGCCTTTTTTAATAGTTAAAAGTGATTGGAGTGCAACTAACGCCCCTTTCACGCCCACCATTTCCCTAAACATATCCAATCAAAATTTTGAGATAGCCATTTTGTTTGACGTAGTTGAAAGTTCTGGATATTAGGTCTTAGAGGATGACCACCCTAACAGCCCTTAGGGTAAAAGTTCTAATTTATGCCCTGGGGGCATATAAGGTGTTTATAGAAAGGGTTGTCGCAGAAACTCAATTCCTGCATTATACTGAATCAATGCCGCCATTTTCAGGTAATTTTATCGAGCATATTTTTCAACTTCAAGTGCAGTCAGCCTGAAAAATGTGTGGCCTTTACAAGCATCCCAAACTTAAACCAAAATTCTAAAATTAGAATTTACATATTCCCCATGAAAATTTACAATCGCAATGCAAAATTTGCAATTAAAATGGAATTTTCCTACAATGCTCTGAAAATGCCACCACTTTTGTGAAATTTCATCGCTTACCTCACCGAGAATTTTCTCCTGCGAAAAAAAAGCTTTCATCAATCAATCAATCAATCAATCAATTTATTAATACTAAAAACCAATTACAAACGTAAGGTTTATACACGCCCAAGAAGCTCAGCTTGTAAAGGGCCAAAAAAACGAAATAAGACACTATTATAAACCACATAAAAAAAAAAACATAATTAAAAAAAAAATAAAAAATAAAAAAAAAAAACTGGATCAAGAGACATTTATGAAAATAGAAGAATTAACAGGAAATTTCACAAATAACTGAAAAAAAAATATATATATAAACGAAGAAAAGAGATTGAAAATTAGGATTATATGAAAAAAAAAAATTAAAATCAGAAAAATATACTGAATGAAATTCTCACCGAGAATTTTCTCCTGTGAAAAAAAAACTTTCATCAATCAATCAATAAACCAATCAATTTATTAATACTAAAAACAAAACAATTACATCAGTGTTGGTTTTCAAAATAGGGAATTCTTATTGCTCCGAAAACCGTAAAACAGTAACTGTTAGTTCCGACATACCTCAGAGATTGTTCAGACTACGGACGATTTCTTACGGGCTCTTTTGTGGGAAAAAAAACATTTATATGGGTTGAAATTTTCCAGTGCACGCGAGAAAATGTGTTCAGGAATCAGGTGAATAGCAAATTGTTAAAAAAGGACTACATTGAAATGCTGATCATTTCTGTAAAAATTTTGTAGTGATTTGTGAGATCTCGCTGATTATTTTGTAAATAACAGAAGTTTAACAGCAGCAAATGAACTGAAAAATCTTCTATAAGATAAGTCAAGGGTAGTTGTGATTTCTGCACATCATGCCACCGATTTTCAAAGTATTTTTGCGCGTTTTATTCCTATGCAAATTAAATGTTCGAATTGCATTTTTTTGCCAATAGCGCCATATAGAAATTAAAGCCAATATCGAGAATTTCAAGCAAATAAGTTTTTATAATTTGTTTATGAGTTGACGTTAGATATGGTGAGTTCTAAGTGTGAATTTTGAAGTCACAATGAGAATTTTGCTCTGAGATGCTAAACACTACCATCTTTGTAAAATTTTGTCGCGGAAACTGCAATGACACCAATTGGTGGGGGAGGTTTCCCTCTAGATTTTATAAATACCTCTGTTGGGTATTTTCTTTTAAAAATTTGGAAAAAAAAGCCCCCCCCCCTTCTGGATTTGAAAAATAATGTACCCTCATCCCTCCCTTTACCTACATTTTTGAGAGTTGGCACCACTGAGAAACTGCAAATTTTTGCTTGTAATTTATGTGTATTTTTTTTTTTATTTCATCGTACTTGGATTGCGGAATGCACAATTCTTGTCTCTTTTAAAATCATGTCAGAACTCAGAAGGAAAAAATCAGAAACCAAAAATGAGAGCTAAAAATATTGCACGGTTTGCATTCTAATTTTCGCTAGTTTTGGCGAGTCGATGGGAGATTAACACAAATGTTTGTATATAAACATTTTGTGTTTATATAAAAAATTTTGACATACCCGAATAACTTTTGCGGAAAATAAATTTCTTAAAAAGGAATTTTTCAACCAACATTCTATAAAATTCGCCAATCTAAAAAGACAAAAAAAATTAAAGACTGAAATTAAATAATGAAATTTCCTTACGACACGCGGGAACGACCGTGACCATGTTCAGTTAGCAGCCGCAGCTCTTTCCTCATCGCTATCATAAGGTGACTGAAATCGTGATTCTTCTTAAACATTGTTGTTTCTTTATTTTTGACAAAAGAATTTTAGTTGACGAAGTGACTTTTTAGCATGTTCTGAAGCAGTTTTGAGGATTTGTTTACATTAATGGAAATTTGCAATCCATGGAGTATATGCCAGCATACGTTGAATTGCTAAAGTTGGCAACACGAAATGCAGCGCTATTACAAATATAATCCTGTAGGCTACCCATTTTGATAATCCCGAGCACTGTGGAAAGATATAAACAATGCGATCATTTTCTATCTCAACCATTAGACAAAGCCGGACCTTTTACCGAAAATACTAGATTTCGCTTAAATGTTCGTCCGATGGGGAAAAAAAACTGTCGTATATTCCCGATGGTATCAAAAAAAGGAACTCGTAAAACAACCACCCACTTACAATTCTACCAGACAAAATTAGTGACAATTTTGACCAGCTTGACACTCAGTATATGGCAACTTACTTGTAACACCTACAACACGAAAGTATAAAAAAAAAACTTTGATTCTTTCCAATTATAACTGAGTGTTCAATGAAGACACATTTTCTTACGTGACTCTTGATAGCAATATAAGTTCTGCCACACAGAAAAAAAAGTACAACTTAGTCAGAATGCTAGGATCTAGGAATTATAATAATCAACCTAAAATAAACTGATAATGTATTCGAGCACCCCTTATCCACTAACCACAACTTCCCCCGAGATAATTTTTATCTCGCCACGTGCTAGCTGACACGATTACGGACAACTCGGCGAATAACAACCATAATCACGTGTACTCTAATGTAAACACAACTTATTTATACACTGATTTAACAATTCAATACGTGCATTAATTATGCAAAAAGCATAAACGTCTGCTTTTTCTGTCGAGAGTGTATATTCTATTTCATGGAAATTCTTTTTTTTCTATAAGGAAATTAAAAATTCTTCGATCCCATAAATTTCCTATGGCATTCTAGTTTTTATGTAGTTTTGAGAAAGGACTTGAGCACTGCTTTTATGTGTGGTCATTTTTTTTGTTTAATTAAATTAAAAAAAAAGTTATTTCAACTTAAATTAATGAGCAACATTAAAACTTAAAACGGAAAGAAATTATGATTGATAGGAGAGGAGAGGGGGCACCCCCTCCTCATTTCCGCACTCTTCATACTAAAGTTGGGTACTTTCGCATTATCAGGGCCTCTCGGCTTAAACACTATAGATTGGCAATGATAAAACCCGTTTTGTGGCGTCTTATCTGTTGTAGAGCAGGCAATGATATGCGTATACGATATTAAACTGTGTTTTTTTGGATTTTAGGGGGGGAAGGTACCTAGGTTAGGGTAGGTTACGTATTTAATATATGCAATGCTTCACCCCCCATCCCCCTAATGTGCAAATATATAGTCCAAATTTGTTTCTATACTATTATATATACATCCTATTTTATTTTATTTCATTAGCATTAACCAAACTTGACTTTTTAGAGAGGCCCTGACAATAAGAAAGTACCTAAAGTTGTTTAGTGCTTTAAAAAAACTTCTTATTGTTCTAATTAAACGACACTTGTGTTTCAGGAGTCGTTCTTATAGAATTTGGGACTAAAAGTTAAACTTTAGCGTAAAGATTGAGGTATTGAGGAGAGGGCAACCCCCCTCATATAAGTAATAATTTCTATTCAACAACCCCCAAACCCCACCCCAAAATGTATGTTAGACTCGTAAAAACGTAACAAAAATGGATATAAACAAAAATTTGATGCATTTTTTTATTAAGTTTTTTGTACCTATTTCCTACTTAGCGTTTTCAACAGTGATTCGAATGGTATATTATATGTTTTACAATAATGCCCAAAAGGGATTTCAGGCTCTAACTATTAGCTGTTTTTAGTCCCCTTATGGAAGCAAAATAGAACAACTGAATGGGATCCAAATCATCACAGTATTTTACTTTCATTGCTAAATACTTTTCAAACAGTTCGTGGTAACGAACTGTAAGTAAGGAGCGACCCGGCTCAATGGTAACCGAAACTCTAGAAAACGGGTTTTTGATACCAATAGATACATCAAAAGAATCACATTTCAATGCTGATTTCAAATAGATAACTTTCATTAAGTTTAGTGCTACCCATCAAAAGTTACGCGCCTGAGAAAATTTGGCTGATTTTCAAAAAAGGGGGAAAGACCCCCTAAATGTTATAGAACCTTAAAGAAAGTCACACCATCAGATTCAGCCTATCAGAGAACCCTACTGTAAAGGTTTCAAGCTCCTATCTACGAAAATGTGGAATTTTACATTTTTTGCCAGAAGAAAGATCACAGATGCGTGTTTATTTGTTTGTTTGTTAGTTTGTTTTTTTTTCCCCAGGGGTGATCGTATCGACCCAGTGGTCCTAGAATATCGTGGGAGGGCTCATTGGAACGGAAATTAAAAGATCTGGTGCGCTTTTTAAGTGACCAAAAAAATGGAGGGCAACTAGGCCCCCTCCCACGCTCATTTTTTTCCCCAAAGTCGCCTGATCGAAATTTTGATATTGCCATTTTGTTCAGCATGGTCGAAAATATGATAACTATGTCTTTTGGGATGACTTAGTCCCCCGAAGTTCCCAGAGGGAGGGCTAAAAGTTATGAACTTTACCCAATGTTAACATATAGGATTGGTTATTGGGAAGTATACAGAAGTTTTAAGGAGTTTTTTGTTCGGGGAGGGGGTGGTAAGGGGGGATCGGTGGGGAGGGGGGCGGCTCAGTTGCTGAAGGTCGTTTTCATGGGGGAAGGGAAATTGCCATGAAGGGGGCGCCGGACTTGCGCCCCCACATTATTGGCGCGGACATTATTTATTGGTTATTGGGAAGTATACAACCATTTTCAGGAAGGATTTTTTCTGGAGGGGGGGGGGCTATATGAGGGGGTTAATCTGGATAATATTTCCGTGAAGAATGTTTCTTTGGGGTAAGGGACATTTCTATGACGGGGGCACCGGATTTCCAAGCATTATTTAAAAAATGATCAGAAATTAAATAAAAAAAAAACAAGTTTTTTCAACTGAAATGTAAGAAGGAATATTAGAACTTAAAACGAACAGAAATTATAACGTATGTGAGGGGGTTCTCCCCCAAGTCAATACCTCGCTCTCTACGCTACAGTTTTTTTTTTAGTGCTTTCAAAAGAGCTATCTATTCTAATTAAACGGCCTTTGTGATTCAGGGGTTTATGAATAAAAATTTTTTTTAACTTTTAAATTAAAGAGCGTGGTTTATACTAAGGGGAGAACCCCATCAAATACTTAATAACATATATGTAATAAAAAAAAAACAATAAAAAGACAATCGATACGGCTCAATAATAATCGAAACTTTTAAAAACGGAATTTTTATGTCAATAAATAAATCAAAAGAATGTGTTTATAATACTGATTCTAAATATATAAATTTTATTAAGTTTAACATTATTCATCAAAGGCTACGAGCCTGAGAAAATTTACTTGATTTTTTAAAGAGGGGGGAAACATCCCCTGCACTAGTTAAAAAATGATCAGAAAATAAATAAAAAAAACAAGTTTTTTAAACTGGAAGTAAGGAGCGACATGAATACTTAAAACGAACAGAAATTATTCCGTATATGAAAGGGACTGTCCCCTCCTCAACGCCTCGCTCTTTACGCTAAAGTTTTTTATTGTTTTAAAAAATAAAGTTGTGAGACAGAGTCAAACTTTAGCGTAAAGAGCGAGGCGTTGAGGAGGGGACAGCCCCTTTCATATACGGAATAATTTCTGTTCGTTTTAAGTTTTAATGTCGCTCCTTACTTTCAGTTTAAAAAACTTGTTTTTTTTTATTTAATATTTTAAAGGAATGGCTATGAAGATATGGGAAAATGAAAATTTTCGGATTCAATTCACTAGCAAACTGCCAACTGCCCACTCTACTTTATTTTAATAAAAAAAAAAATATAAAAAGATTATATCCGTTAGATTATTTTTTGAAATTCTGCACCCCTAAAGTTTCTACGCCCCGGGGCAAGTGCCCCTCTGAAAATAGTGAGGGAATTTTGGCAATTTAGAAGTGAAGAAAAATTGACTTTTTGAGGAGGAGTTAATGTATGATGAAGGAGTTTTTGAAATATGGCCGGTGCAGATTTAGAGATAGGAAATGTGAAACTTTAAATATTATTTTTGACAAAAAGTACCAAGTGGGTTCTTCGCGTTAATACTAAATTAATATAAATTTTAATAATAACCTAGGAAATATATTATGAATAATATATAAAATTATTAGAAAAATAAAACATAAAATAAACTAACGAATCAAGCAACAAATTACAATATACGAATGTAGATTACTAATAATGAAACTTTGAGAAGCTTCTTAGACCACGAAAAAGGAATTGCATGTATGTATGTGAAACTTTGGGAGCCCTAGGAATGTATTACTAAGAACAATATATTTATAAAGGTATGTTGGCTCTATTGGCTAGTCTACCCTCCAAATACATCTAAAACCAAAAATCTGAGAAAATTTGCCTGATTTTTGAAAAAAGGGGAAAGACCTCCGAAAAAGCAAGTGATCTTACTGAAAATCCTTTATTAGATACATCATATCAGAAAACTCTATCGTAGAGGTTTTAAGCTCCAATCTTCAAAATGTGGAATTTCGCTTTTTTTAAACAATTCGTGGTAACGAACTGTAAGTAAGGAGCGACCCGGCTCAATAGTAACCGAAACTCTCAAAAAGGAATTTTGATACCAACAGATACATCAAAAGACTCAGATTTTTAGACTGATTTCAATTATTTAAGTTTCATCAAGTTTAGTTACACCCATCAAGTAACGCGTCTGAGAAAATTTACCTTATTTTCGAAAAAAGGAAGGAACACCCCTTAAAAGTCATAGAACCTTAATGAAAATCACACCATCAGATTCAACGTATCACAGAGCCCTACTGTAGCGGTTTAAAGCTCCTATCTGCAAAAATGTGAGATTTTGTATTTTTGCCAGAGAAAAGATCAAGGATGCGTGTTTATTTATTTTTTGTTTGTTTTTTTTTCCCCAGGGGTGATCGTATCGACCCAGTTGTCCTAGAATACCTTGGGAGGGCTCATTCGAACGTAAATTAAAAGTTCTAGTGCCTTTTTAAGTGACAAAAAAATGGAGGGCAACTAGGCCCCCTCCCACGCTCATTTTTTCCCAAATTCACCAGAACAAAGTTCTGAGACAGCCATTTTGTTCAGCATTGTCGAAAAATGTAATAACTATGTTTTCGAGGATGACTTAATCCCCCACAGTCCTTGGGGGAAGGGCTGCAAGTTATGAAGTTTGCCCAATGTTTACATATAGTGTTGTGGGAAGTATATAGATGTTTTCAGGTATTTTTTCTGGTAATGGGGGGGGGGGGGGGTTTGGATTGGGGGTTACGTGGAAAATCTTTCCATTAAGGAAGTTTTAAGGGGAGAAGGAACAGTACTATGAAGGAGCGCTGGATTTCCCAGCATTATTTAAAAAAAGATCGGAAATTGAATTAAAAATAACAATATTTCAACTGAAAAACTTTTCAACATGAAAACTTGCAACCAACAGAAACTATTACTTGTGTTGTTAGGATCACTCCCTAGTCAAGTGCTCGTTCTTTATAATAAAGTTCTTTTTAAGCACTTTCATAAGAACAATTTAGTTTATTTAACGGCCTTTGAGATTAAGGGGCTCTTCTCAATGATTTGGAAAAAAAAATTGAACTACGCAGTAAGCTATAAAGTAATGACTATGGGGGCAAACCCCCCTAATATACGTAATAAAAATATACGAATATAGAAGTTCCTTACGTAAGTCAATTCGTAAGTTACGTATATTTATCATTAATAAGAACGTTCGTAAATAAAATAAAACAACCTTAGAGAAAGCCAATTAGCCAAAAAGAGTAAAATTAATACGAAAATTTCGTTTTAATGATTCATGTACGGTGAGCCAAAATCCAAACCTGCATTATTTAAAAAACGATCAGAAATTAAATAAATAAAAAAGTTTTTTTAACTGCAAGTAAGGAGCAACATTAAAACTTAAAACGAACAGAAATTATTCCGTATATGAAAGGGGCTGTCCCCTCCTCAACACCTCGCTCTTTACGCTAAAGTTTATTATTGTTAAAAAAAATAAATAAATAAAATAAAGTTGTGAGACAGAGTCAAAATTTAGCGTAAAGAGCGAGGCGTTGTGGAGGGGACAGCCCCTTTCATATACGGAATTACTTCTGTTGGTTTTAAGTTTTAATGTAGCTCCTTACTTTCAGTTAAAATAAAACCTTGTATTTTTTTTTTCAGAAGAAACATCGTCGATGCATGTTTATTAGTTTTGATTTTTCTCAGGGGTGATTGTATCAAACCGAAGGCCCAAGATAATTGGGAGGTAGCTCATTCAAACGCAAATTTAAAGCTCTTTTTTAAGTGACCACATAGATTGGACCAGAGGAAAATCTTGTTTTCTGCCATTTTAGGGCACGAAACAACGACTTTACCCCAAAGAGGACAAATTTGCAATCAATTTAAAAATCAGAGAAGCTAATTGATTGAAAGTGTCAATAACTATATTTTAGGCTTCCCAGTTGCAAAAAAAGTAATGCCATACGGTGGCATTACTGGATTCAACCAAGTTGATTCTCTTTATTTGTAATGAAATTAGGCTTTATTTTTAATGGAATTATCTACCAGCACAGAGGTAGAAAAAGCGAGGCAGGCCCTCATCAGCCCCGCCACGAAATTTCTTTGGGGTGGTAAATACTGCTAGGAACTTAGTTTTCAGCAATTTTAAATGGTAGTATTTTCTTTTTCTATTTATATGAAGTACTTCAATGTATTTAAACAAATATATGTGATGTATTTATCGATAAGAAAATCCGGTACTCTTTTACTAAACGGACTCTTTTATATACGACAATGCTAACCAGTCACGAAATAGACCGAGACGCGTGATGAAAAACAGGTTTACGCTGCCTTCTGGGATATAAACAAAGGCAAGAACTGTATTTAAATTGTTGTTTTTTTGTGGTTTAGGGGGGGGGGAGGAAGTACCTAGGTTAGGTTAGGTTTCGTATTTAATATATGCTATGCTTTACAATCCTACCCCCCCCCATAATGTGCAAATATATAGCCCAAATTTGTTTATAAAATATAATATATTCATCCTATTTTATTTTATTTCATTAGCATCAACCAAATTAGCACTATATAAAAGAGATCAAATTATATAAAAACGAAACGATTTTTTGCCCCGAATTTTCACTTATATTTATAGATTCTCGAAAAAAATATTTTCTATATTTTAATTTTCCAATTAAAAAAAAATGTAATGTCTCATCCAAGATTACAACCTAAGTTAACACAACCTGGGGAAGTGCTCTTACCGTTGTGCTATACTTATAAAAGTGGGAAGTAACTGAACATTCAGAATCAGAAGTGGTTGAAAAATAGTTCACAAATTAAAAAAAAAAATCGTGTGACAAAGAAATTAATGGAAGATGGAACAAGAAGATCAGTGAGTTAATAAAAACAAACTGGAAATGATTTAACAAAAAAAATAGGGGGGATAATAAAAACCTATAATGTAATAAAGAAATGGCGAGAAATTCGAAGAAATTTACATTTTCAGGAGGCTGGCCCCCATTCCAGCCTGCATGGTCCCTATGAATCAGTTTTTAAATAGACTGTAAGCCTACCCTATACAGATACAAGATCTTCTTCATAAAAATGGGCATTAGTCTAATTGTCTTTTTCTAAAGCCAAATATTTAGTGATTGTCCTTTTCTTATGAGAACATGCTGAACACACAAGCAGTACCATTAAATTCTTTATTTTATACTATTTATAAATATCATGGCCCCTTTTCTGAAAATACACCCCCCCCCCTAATGGTCCGGGATATAGCCCTAGTAATATAAAAAAAAAAATCAACCAATAAAATTCTTACTTTACAATATGAAAGAATACAACAAGAAAGAATGTCATCGCAAGATTCGACATAACGATGAAATGTATTTATACAGTTATATGTGGGACCTCAGATGGGTAGGGGGGTATAATGTCAAAATAGTGACCATGATATTTGGAAAAAGTCTAGTATAAAATCGAAAATTCCGGCTCAACTACCCCCCCCCCCTCCTCAATGCTAATGCTTAGATATAACCAAAAAATGGCTCATTTTTACATTTTTATATATTTTGTCAATATCAGCTGTTCATAATCCCATATAAAAAGAGCAAGGTTACGTATTTAATATAAACTATGCTTAGCCCCCCCCCCCTAATGTGCAAATATCTAGCCCAAATTTGTTTCTTAACTATTATATTTTCATCATAAGCCTATTTATTTCATTAGCATTAACCAAACTTGACTTCTCGCGGGTGTACCAGTTAATTGACAAGTACATCATCTTATAATCAGTAATTAAAAAAGAAATTATAAAGAAAATAGCTTTTATTATTAGTTACCTGTTTCTATTATACATTTTCCTTCCTGACTTCAGCTAGCTCTTTTTTCCATATAGTTTCAGTATGACTGTTGACAGAACAAGATTCAAACCCAATACTGACAAAATTGAAAGTTGCTGAGGTGACTAACTGACTATTGTCACTTGTCACTAAACAAATGATAATCTTATGCTCATGAGAGAGAATGTTAACTTACTATGCGAGTAAGCGAAGTGGGTATTTTCTCATCCTAATAACTGAGTGATTGTGTAATAAGATTAAATGACCAAGATGTGAAAGAATGTCGATATTCACGTCAGTGTAATTAAAATGGGAACAGCGGAAAATGTAGCGTAAAACAAATAGTAGAAAATGAAAAAGTTTGTGACACCTTGAAGGTGAAGGAAGATTTGTTTTGCGAGGAAGAATTAGCAATAGTACCAAAAGGATTAAAAAATAATACGGCTCCAGGTGCAGATAGTGTGGTAAAACAGTTTCTTAAATATGGTGGCTCTGAGGTTAGAAACAAGTTACCAAAGATTATGAATATGACTTTTTGAAAAAGGGGAAGGACCTAGCGATTTTAGGAAAACTTTTATCACTGTATAAAAAAGGTGCTAAGAGTGAGTGTCGTAATTATCTAGACATAAATTTGGTCTCTGTAGGTAGAAAATTATTTAGTAATATGATACTTTTTAGACTGAGAGATGCTGTAGACAAAGTTTTAAGAGAAGAAAATTGCAATTTTAGAAAAGGTAGGATGTGTTGACCAAATTTTTACTCTTAGGTTGATAATTGAGAAGTGTCTGAGTTATCAAACACCTTTTGTCCTCAGTCTTATAGATTATGAGCAAGCATACGATTCTGTTGATAGAAGAGCTTTAGCGAAGATCTTATCTTTGTATGGTATACCAGGCAAATACATTAAAGTGATTAGTGCTATGTACGAGAAGAACACTGCTGCGGTTTAGGTAGGAAATAAAGTTAGCAGCTGGTTTCGTATTAAATCAGGAGTTAAGCAGGTTTGTGTTCTATCCCCTCTTTATATGGATCATTTTGATGGATTTTGTCTTAAGGAACACAGGAAAGGAAATGGGAGACCGCGGAATCAAATAGGCTACGGATGAAAAAATCTCCTGGACTAAGATTATGCTGATAATTTAATCATACTAGATGAAAGTGCGAGTAAAATGAATGAACCTTTAGAGGTTTGGCGATTTCAGGGTGCTAGGATAGATTTAAAAGTTAATGTTAAGAAGACTAAGTCTCTAAGGCTAGGAATAAGTGAAGATGAAAAGGTGACGTCGGGTAACAAAAAGATTAATCAGGTAGACAGCTTCACTTACCTTGGTAGTATTATTAGTAAGCACGGTGGGAGCAGTGAAGATGTTAAAAGTAGAAGAGCCAAGGCTCAGGTTTTTTTTTCACAGTTAAAAAAAAGTTTGGAAGAATAGGAAGATAGTTCTACAAACCAACATTAGATTTTTGGAAGCTACAGTGATGACAGTGGTCAAATATGGCTCTGAAGCCTGGGCGCTCCGAAAAGTGGATGAAGATTTACTAGATGTTTTCCAGAGAAATTGCCTATGAATTGTTCTGGCTGCCCGGCCGACTGACCGTATTTCGAACAGTAGGCTGTACAAAAAGTGTGGGTCAATTCCGCTTTCTAGGGCTATAATGAGAGAAGGTTTGAGAAGGCTAGGGCACGTTTTAAGGATGAAGATGACAGATTGCCAAAAATTGTCCTTTTCGGCCAGCCGTCTGGGGCTAGATGGAAGGCGGGTCGCCCGCGGTTGGGGTGGGAGGATGTCGTAAAGAAGGATTTAAAGGAAATGGAAACTTCCTGGGAGGGTGTAAAGAGGAAGGATTTGAAAAGATTGGGATGGAGGAGGAGCGTGCGTAGCTGTGTTGGCCTCAGGTGGCTTGGTGCTACGGTTGGTTGTTAGTAGTAGTCGTCGCAAAGAAAGTATCAAATTGACAATAATCAACTTGCATAACTTACAGCCTATGCCCCGTAAATCAAAGTTGTCTCTTAAATCAGTAAATTCAAGCATCAAAGTGAACCAAGTATCAAAGTAACAATAACCATCTTGCATAACTCATAGCTCTTTCCCCGGGGGTTTAGGGAGGGCTCATTCCCCAAAGCGTAGTTTTTTTGCCTTTGGACTATTTTGAATAAAGTGGTTATCTCAAAATTTTGACCGGATACCTTTGGGAAAAAAGTGGATGGGGGGGCTGGCTGCCCTTTGATTCTCAAAAAAAGAACTAGAGGTTTCAATTTCCAATCGAATGAGCCCCCTCCAAAGTTAATAAGACCACCCCTTCTGCAACAACCATGTTAACAATGGGCAACTTGCATGAGTTATAAGCCTTGCCTTCCAATCCATCCGTTCCATACCGCGAGGTCTGGGGGGGGGGGTCAAACCAGGAACCATAGTTATTTGACATTTGGACTATTTAGAGCAAAATGGCAATCTCACAAGTTTGATCCGATACATTTGGTAAAATGAGGACGTGGGGGGGGGGGAGTTTTTTGCCCTCCGATCCCTTCTGACTCTTAAAAGAGAACTAGAACTTTCAATTTTCAATAAAATAATCTTCTTCCAAATCTTATACGACCACCACTACCATAAAAACATTGTATGTCCCTGAGGCATAACTTACAATTCTTGCCCCTGGGGATTGTGTCAACCCCGAGGGCATTGTTATATGATCTTCGGACTATTTTGAACAAAATCTCCATATCAAAAGTTAGATCAGATGTATTTGGGGGGAAAAGGGCTTGGGAGGAGCTATTTGCCCTCCAATTACTTTTGACTCTTCAAAAGGGAAATAGAACTTCCGACTTTCAATCAAATGAGCCTTTTTTAAAGCTCATACGGCTATCTTTTCCATTAAAACCTTATTTACCCCCTGGAGCATAACTTACAGCCCTTTCCTCAGGGCTCTGGAGGTTGTAGCAACCCCGAAGGCATTGCTATATAATATTTGGACTAATTTGAACACAATAGCTATCTCACATTTTCGATTGGATACTTTTGGGGAAAAGAGGGTGTGGAAGAGGCATGTTGCCCTCTGATCACTTTTGGCTCTTAAAATGGGGAATTAGAACTTTTAATGTCCAATTAAATGAGCCTCCTCTAAAATCTCTGCGACCTTTTCCCTTCCATAAAACCTTGTATGCTCCCGGGGAACAACTAACAACCCTTGACCCCAGGCATTGTGGGGCCGTGTCAACCCCAGAGGCATTATTATATGATACGTGGACTATTTTGAACAAAATAGCTATCTCAAAATTTTGACCTAATTCATTGGGGGAAAAGGGGTCTGGGGGGAGGAGCTAGTTGCCTTCTAATCACTTTGACTCTTAAAATGGAACTAGAACTTTCAATACTCTAATCAAATGAACACCCTCTGAAGTTTATGCGACCACTACTTCCATAAAACCTTATATGTCCCCGGGGCGTAACTTACAGCCCTTGCACCTGCACTCTGGGGGGTTGTGTCAACCCTGAAGTTGTTTTCGTACGATCTTTTGCCTTTTTTGGACAAAATAGCTATCTCAAAAATTCGATCGGATGTATTTGGGGAAAACACGGCATTGAGGGGAGGGTCTAGTTGCCCTCCGATCACTTTGGGCTCTGAAAAAGGGATCTAGAACGTTCCATTTGCAGTCAAAGGAGCCCCTTCCGAAGTTTATACGAACATCCCTTCCGTGAAAACCTTAGTTCCTCAAGGGGCATAGCTTTCAACACGCGCCCTCGGGCTCTGGGTGGTTGTGTCGACCCTGGCATTTTTGTGATCTGATCTTTGAACTATTTTGAACGAAATGGCGAAATTTTTATCGGACGCTTTTGGGGGAAAATGGCGTATTTTGTCGCTTTTCAAGTGAAAAAAGCTGAGTGTCAGAATATCGCGAGCAGGTTGGATGAATTATGAATTTTAGTTTGTTCTCTATTTCATTCAAAGCTATTGTGCTTTTGTATTTGAAAGAAAAGTTTGTTCCTTTTATTTCATACTCTGTTGTTCAACATCTTGAGGATTTTCAATCAAATGAGCCTTCTTTAAAGCTCATACAACTAACAACCCTTGACCCCAGGCATTGCGGGGCCGTGTCAACCCCAGTAAGTAGCAATTTACTTAGTATGATGTTACTTCTTAGACTTAGAAATGCTGTAGACATAGTTTTAAGAGAAGAACAGTGCGATTTTGGGAATGGTAGAGTATATGTCGACCAAATTTTCACTCTTACATTAATAATTAAGAAGTGCCTAAGTCATCAAAACACCTTTAGCCCTCAGTTTCATAGATTGTTAGCAAGAGTTTGATTCAGCTGATAAAGAAGTTTTAGCGAAGGTCTTATCCTTGTATGGTATATCAGATAAATTCATTAAAGTGATTGGTGCTATGTACGAGAATAACATTACTGCGGTTAAGGTAGAAATGAGGTTAGTAGTTGGTTTCGTATTAAATCAAGAGTTAAACAGGTTTGTGTTCTATCCCCACTTATATTATGCTGATGATTTAAGCATCCTAGATGAAAGTGTGAGCAAAATGAATGAACTTTTAGAGTTTCTGCGAGTTGAGGGTGCTAGAATAGGTTTAAAAATTAATGTTAAGAAGACTAAGTCGCTAAGACTAGGACTAAGTGAAGATGAATAGGTGACGTTCGGTAACGAAAAGATTGATCAGGTGGGCAGCTTCACTTACCTAGGTAGCATTATTAGTAAAAGCGGTTGGTGCAGTGAAGATGTTAAAAGTAGAATAGCCAAGGCCAGGGTATTTTTCACAGTGAACAAAAGTTTGGAAGAATAGGAAGATAAGTCTGCGAACCAAGATTAGAATATTGGAAGCTACAGTGATGACGGTGGTCAAGTTTGGTTCTGAAGCATGTGCGCTTCGAAAAACAGAGGAATATTTGTTAGATGTATTCCAGAGAAATTGCCAACGGATTGGTTTGGGTACCCGACTGACTGACCGTATTTCAAAGAGGAGGCTATACGAAAAGCGTGGTTCAATCCTGCTTTCTAGGGTAATACTGAGAGAACGGAAAGATTGTCCTTCTCAGCCAACCACCTAGGGCTAAACGAAAAGAAGGTTGTCCTCGGAGGGGGTGGGGAGATGTCGCAAGGAAAGATTTAAGGGAAATGATAACTTCCTGGAAGGGTGTAAAGAACGAGGCTTTGAATAGATTGAGAGGTAGGAGGAGCATGCGTAGCTGTGTTGGCCTCAGACATCTTGGTGCTGCGACGAATTCTTAGTAGTAGTAGTAGTATAGATGATAGGGTGTGACATCCTAAAAGAGAAGAAAATAAGCGAAAAAAATTATATATGTTAAGACAGCTGTTTTCTGTTTTTCCAAAAAACAGAAAGCAGAAACAGGTAACCTGTTTTTGACGGGCCTTTTTCTGTTCGTTTTTTTTTTCATCTGTTTTTTTTTTTTTTTTTCTTTTCTGTTTTTCGGAAATGAGAAGCAGTGCCGAGGCTTAGTCCACCTCCTTTTAAATATAACAAGAGAATATTGCACCTCCTTTAAAAAAGGTGCAACACAACCTTACATAAATACCCTCTGTGTAATTGTATAGACGCATTTCTCTAAAATCACCTTTTGAGAATCCTTTTTTTCGCATCCCCGGTTGGGAACCCCTGATGCTAATATATGAAAATTCGGAGTCAAGTCTTTTATTCCAAAAAAATGACTTGACAAAATAGAAAAGGAGACAATTTCGCCCGTAATTCTGAAAAACATCCAAGAAAGAGAAGAATAACATCCAAACGACAAAAAAAACTGAAAAAGAAACAAAAATTAGGCAAGCGCAAAATGCAAAGGAAAAGATTAAATGAACTGTATACATTGAAGCTGCACAGCGTTACTATACATACAGTTTTTAAATTAAAAATAAATAACATAAGTGTTAATAAGACTTTTACTGCGAATTATAAACTAAAAAACTTAACATTTGGAGGATATTCATCGATTGAATGTCACTGTGACTAATCAGTTAATTAAATTGATTAAATAATTAAAATACTAAAATCTAAAGGAAGAATAACAATTCTTAAATCCTATATTTCTTCTTACCTTTTAAATCAAAATTATTACTATAGTAGAGTAGAGTATCTAAAGTAGCAGCTACACGCAAAAATCAACCATTAGCATGAGCTGACGCCAATTTTTATCGGGTTGACCCCGATATATTTTACAAACAAAAAGGCGAAACGTTTGCCCAAATATAGAAGATAAGACCGTTTAAATGAGAAATTTCACGGCAATCTAATCAATTAGTGGGAAACTTCTAGTCTCCATTGACTACGGATCCTGCTCAGTTTAAAAAAAAAAATTTTATCGTCTCGTGATCGCCATTGAAAAAGAAGAAGTCATTTTGGGTATGGCCTTTCATTACAGTTAGCATAGCTGTAACCTGCAGCTTAAAATAGGTATTCAAAGCTTTATCATTTAGACGTATAGATCCAAAATGTTTTAACTCAGAGATTCCTAACCTTTTTTTCTCATAGACTATTTTCAAAATTTTGATTGTTCTGGTGGACCCCGTGCAGCTAAGTTTCTACCATACTTCCAAAACTCAGAAAGATTGAGAAGATTAGATCTAACTATGGATATTCCTGTTGCGGCTTAGGTCCAACCACGAATTGACAGTTTTCGAAAAGGAAAGTGATAATTGATTGGTTATAATTAATTAATTGGTTGTGCAGTGAGTGCAAGCGAAAAGTTGGCCAGCCAAAAAGGGATTCCATCCAACTTTACCTTTTATTACATCTACTCATAAGATAAGAAACCAAAAAACCTTACTTATCTTATTTAGAAAGCCCCTTTCGGAGTGGTAAAAAATATAAAAAAGGACAATAGTGTATTCTCTTGGCTCATATTTATTCAAATACTTAATTATTACCCTGTTAATTTTACTGTTTTTATTGTTATATGATATGACATACATTGTAATATGATAGCAGTGGTAGCAAAATTAAAATTAAACCTCAATATCGTCACGTAACTTCTAAAATGACAATCACAAAATAGTCATACTTTTAATGGGAGGGATGCACGGATTGACAGCAAACTACCAATATTTGGCTTCAGTTTTGTTAAAAATAACCATGAAGCTCCCCGTTCTGTGATATTTGGTCTGCTTCATTTTTTGTGAAAAGGTTTGTTACGAAAAAAAAAAAAAAATCGACAACACCTGACGAGGGAAACGCTATCAAAAACTATATCACAATTCCCCGCAGTCCAGGATACTTTTTTTTTGGTATTTCTGTCTGCAGCCAAAACATTTAATACCCCTTTTCTAATTTCACCTTCTGCTGTCCATTTCTGCTAAGCTCGAGCAAATCCTTTAGTAGTATCACAATAACCACTTCTGTGTCATCAAATGAATTTGTGATACATGGTGGTATTTCCATCGTCGTAATGTCTTCGGTGTGCGTGTAATTGAACCACCGTGTAACTGAACCCCGAACAATTGAACCCCTGCAACTGAACCACCGTGTAACTGAACCCCCATGCAACTGAACCCTCGTGTAACTGAACCACCGGGCAACTGAACCCCATTTAACTAAACCCTCGTGTAACTAAACCCCCGTGCAACTCAACCCCATTTAACTGAACCCCCATGTAACTAAACCCCCGTGTAACTGAACCACCGTGAAATTGAACCACCGCGCAACTGAACCACCATGCAACTGAACCACCGTGGAACTGAACCACCGTGCAACTGAATCTCCGTCTAACTGAACCCTCGTGCCACTGAACCCTCGTGCAACTGGACCATCGTGCAACTAAACCACTGAACTCAGATTTTCAGTTCTCAAAAATATTAGGCAATATCATTGGGTAAAACACAAGTTAGAATTTTCACATGTTCAACCTTGTTGAAATTGCTTGTTTCTTAATTTCATGATATAAACACCTGTCAAAAGTATTCACGAAAAAGCTTTGTTTTATTTTTGCAAAAGAAAAAGAAGAACCGATGTCACAAACCATTAAATCTGATTTATTACTCTGTTTTCAGATGAATCAGATCTTTTGGACGTTAAGTAATAAGCATATGTGTTAAATTTATTGGCCCTTTGTGAATCTAGGTTAAAATTTTTGATCAGATCTCTTTGAGAAGATTGCAACTAAATAGGACTAGGGAGAGGGACTGGTTGCACTCCAGCCTTTTTTTTCGACATTCCTTCAACTTGCCATGAAGGTTTTAACTTCACACCCTCATGCTTATACCCTTAGCTGCTCTCGACACATTGCAGATACGTCTTTTAAAACTGGATGCACATTGTACCTCTTGATTTAGTTGAAGAGGCTCCTAAATGTTTTCCAAACAATGTGACGGCCGATACCATCAGCCATTGTAAATGTTCCTGGTATTTCCTTTTCACAACCAATAAAGGAATAAACGCTTTTTGATTGTGTTTGGCATTCTTCTTGACATTTCCCTAAGGTTTGACCCTAATGCTGCATGCATTTTTTATTTATAGGATCAAAACATACCATCTTTTCTTGAAAAAAAAAACCACTTATATGTTAACAATAGGCAATTTGTATAACTTACAGCCCTTGCACCAGAGGCTGAGGGTTATGAACCATAGTTATTTAACTATGGTATAGTTATTTAACCTTTGAAATGTTTTAAATAAAATGGCCGTCCCAAAATTTAGATCGGATGTAATTGGGGAAAAAATAGTGTGGGGTGGAAGCCCTCCGATCACTTTTAACTATGAAACAGTGCACTAGAAATTTTGATTTCCATTCGAATGAGCCCCCCCCCCCCTAAGTTCATACAAAAATTTTTCTACAAAAACCCTATGTGTTAGCAATGAGCAACTTAGCTTAGCTTACAGCCCTTGCCCCAGATGCTGCTGGTGGGATTGTTAACCCCAAGGACATGGTTATTTGACCTTTAGACTATTTTGAACAAAATATTAATTTTTATTTTGATCAGATGTATTTGGGAGGGGGGGGGGATTTCGGTTAACATGGAGAGGCTGATTTTCAGCTTATTACCACTGAATCTTAAAGATTTAACTTGAACTTTTAATTTACAATCGAATGAGCCTCCTTCAAAGTTTTTACGACCATCCCTTCTATAAAAACCTTACATTTTAACAATTGGTAACTTGCAATAACATACAGATTGCTGATACAGGTGCATCAGCAATTTTTTTTTGGAACAGCCCAGCGTATTAAGATGAAACTTCTGGGGCATCTACCTGCTACTACTGCAATTAATACTGCTGCTACTACTGTTGCTACTACTACTAATTCAACACTATTATTATTACTACTGCTCCTACTACGACCTCTGCTACTATTAAACTAGCACTATTAAGACTTCGCCTATCAAGTTGAAAATATGAGAGAATGGGGTATTTGAGGTGGAACTTGAACTAAATCAAAAGCCACTATGTGCATGCAGATTTTCAAAATGACGTATCTCAAAAAGGGATTTGTGCATTAAGTTGGAACTTTCAGAGAGTACTTAAAGGGAAAGTCAATTCACCAAAAGGAAATATATGCACGCTCAGGTCTGGATTTACAACTAGGTCCCTAGGTCCGGACCTAGGGGCGCATAATGCCAGGGGGAGCAATAAATTATCACTGAGTAATTTTTTCCTGACAAAAACTGGACTGATGTTATTTATCGTCGCCAGGTGCACTCTGCCGCCACGCTGCCTATTCACAGAAAAGCGACTTTAAAACAACACAGGACTTCCATGGTCACTTATAAACTGTCAGATTTCCCCCAAGAATGGTAGCTGAGAGTTCAGTATTACCCCTCTCTTTCATCACTTTTCGCTCATCAGTTGTGTTCTGTTAACTGCTTCCATGAGCCCCGAATTTTTGGGAATAACCCCGAAAATCTTGCAAAAACGGAGCGGCAAAAACGCTTGGTTCTTAAACGTCAAAGCTTGAAATCCGGCCATGTGCACGCTAATGCTATTACTATTTTAATTACATTTACTACTGCTACTACAACAACTACTAGTTCGACTGCTACTTCTATTGCAACCACTTGTAAGCTAAAATGAAAATTAAGGAACTACATTGATATATAGGTTATCAAAAGGATATATCGGCAATGGGATAGCAACAGCTAATTGTATTAAGAATTAAGTTGAAACTTCTAGAATTTGATGAGAGGAATCTTCGGCTTAACAAAAGTCAATATGATAATACTACTGCTGCTACTAGCACTAGTGCTATTACTATTAATACTACTACTAATACTATTATTGGGACTACCCTTACACCTATACCTAACGGTAATGAACGGTGTGAAGGTGGAATTTTCGGGGAATATTGAGGGTAGAAGGTGAACTGAATCACATCACGCCATCTGTATACAGGTTGCCAAAGGGCGCATCAGCAATATGCTAGAGACAGTTTGGTGTCTTGAAGAAAATAAAAGGTGTTATGTGCATACTGCTACTAATTCTACTACTGCTAATGTGCAAGCTAAGGGTATTAAGGTGAAGCTGTCAAGGAATATTTCGGTGGATATTGAACTGAATCAAATTGACTATGATTATGCACGTTCTCAAAAGGGTTACACAACAATATCTCAAGAACAGCTTCCATTAATAAGTTAGACCTTTCGGGATAAGTTGTGGGTGGGGGACTTCAAACTAGCCAGAAGGCTACATGTATATGATACTAATATAACTACTAAGATCACTGTAACTAATAACGCTAAGAGTATTAAACTGAAACTTTTAAGGAACCTTTAGAGGATGTTTTAATTAAACAAAAATATTATTTTCACGCAGGTTTTCGAAAGGGCATATAAGCGATGTCGGTACTTGTCAACTAGCTGGAACCCACGCGATATATTATATAGGGAAGATGCTTAAGAAACTAGTCAAACGGGTTTCTTTCAATAGAGAATTGGATTGCAGACCATGGCTTGTCACTGCGTCTAGAATATTTAAACTTTAGTTTTTGGGGGTTTAGGGGGGAAAGGTACCTCGGTTAGGTTGCGTATTTAATATATGCTATGCTTTACCCCCCCCCCCCTAATGTGCATACATATAACCAAAATTTGTTTCTAAACTATAATATTTTCGTGCTATTTTGTTTTATTTCATTAGCATTAAGCAAACTTCACTTCTTGCGTGGGTTCCAGCTAATTGGCATGTACGGCGCTATCCTATATATCAGAGGCAACGCTATAGCGCTGTCTATAGTAAAGGCCATACGGCTCCAATGTTTTATTATTTTTTTTTCCCCAGAGGCACTTCATATGGAAGGGGTCATCGTAGAAACTTCAAAGGGGGCTCATTCGATTGAAAATCGAGAGTTCTAGTGTCCTTTCTAAGGATCAAAAGTGAATGGAAGGCAACTAACACCCCTTCCACGCGCACCAGTTCCACAAATACATTCAATCAAAATTTTGTGATAGCCATCTTGCTCAGCGTAGTTGATTTCCAGATTGAAATTATTTTTTTGAGGAGGACACTCCCCCACAGCACTCAGGGCAAGGGTTGTAAGTTATGCCCTGGGGGCATAAAAGGCTTTTATAGAAAGCTTAGTTGTAGAAACTTCAAAAAGGACTCATTCGGTCGGAAATTCAAAGGGCTAGTGCCCTTTTTAATAGTCGAAAATGATTGGAGGGCAACTAATCCCCCTCTCACGCCCACCTTTTCCCCCAACACATCCACTCCAAATTTCGAGATACCCATTTTGTTCAACGTAGTTGAAAATTCTGTAAATTCGGTCTTTAAGTATAACAACCCCCCCCCCCCGTCCCACAGCCCTCAGGGTCGTAAATTATGCCCTGTGGGCATATAAAGTTTTTATAGAAAGCGTTGTCGTAGAAACTTTAGAAAGGGCTCATTAGATTGGAAATGTAAATGACTAATTCCCTTTTTAATAGTCGATAGTGACTAACACCCCTTCCACGCCCACCATTCCCCAAACACATCCAATCAAAATTTTGATATAGCCATTTTGTTCAACGTAGTTATAAGTTCTGGAAATTATATGTTTGAGCAGGTCACTCCCCCCGAAGTCTTCAGGGCAAGGGCTATAAGTTACAGTCTTCAGGGCAGGGCAAGGGATATGGTTCTTGGAAGGAATGCTCGTACAAACTTCAGAGAGGACTCATTTGATTGGAAATTGAAAGTTTTAGTTCAATTTTAAAGCGTCAAAATATATCGGAGGGTAACCAGCTTCCCACTCCCCCCCCAAACCCTTTTTTCCCAAATTCATCCGATAAAAATTTTGAGATAGGACACTCCCCCCGCAGTCTTCAGGGCAAGGGCTATAAGTTACAGTCTTCAGGGCAGGGCAAGGGATATGGTTCTTGGAAGGAATGCTCGTACAAACTTCAGAGAGGACTCATTTGATTGGAAATTGAAAGTTTTAGTTCAATTTTAAAGCGTCAAAATATATCGGAGGGTAACCAGCATCCCACCCCCCCCCCAAACCCTTTTTTCCCAAATACATCCGATGAAAATTTTGAGATAGCTATTTTGTTAAAAATTGTTCAAAGATCATATAAAAAATTCCGGTGTCGACACAACCCCCCCCCAGGGCCCGGGGCATGCGTTGTAAGATATGCCCTGGGGCCATATATGGGTCTTATGAAAGGGATGCTCGTATTACCTTCAAAGAGAGTTCATTTGATTGGAAATTGAAAGTTCTAGTTCACTTTTTAAGAGTCAAAAGAGATTGGAGGGCACATAGCCCCCCCCCCCTCCACGCCCTTTTTTCCTCGAACACATCCGATAAGAACTTGGAGATAGCTTTTTTTTAAAAAATAGTTCAAAGGCCATATAACGAAAACTCCGGGGTCAACACAGCCCCCCAGGGCCCAGGGGCATGCGTTGTAAGATATGCCATGGGGGCATATATGGGTCTTATCGAAGGGATTCTCGTATTAACTTCAAAGAGGGCTCATTTGATTAGAAATTGAAAGTTCTAGTTCACTTTTTAAGAGTCAAAACAGATTGGAGGGCACCTACCCCACCCTCCATGCCCTTTTTTCCTCGAACCCATCTTTTTTCCTCGAACTTTGAGATAGCCTTTTTTTTAAAATTGTCCAAAGATCACATAACGAAAACTCCGGGGTCGACACAGCCCCCGGTGCCCGAGGGCAGGCGTTGTAAGTTATGCCCTGGGGGAATATTTAGTTCTTATTGAAGGGATGCTCTTAAAAACTTCAGAGAGGGCTCATTTGATTGGAAATTGAAAGTTCTAGTTAAGTTTTTTAGAGTCAAAAGAGATTGGAGGGCAACTAGCCCCCCACCCCCACGCCCCCTTTTCCCAAAAGGCATCAAATAAAAAATTTGAGATAGCCAATTTGTTAGAAATAGTTCCAACATCAGATAATAAAAACTCCGAGGTTGACACAGACCCATTTTTTCACTTCGATATTGTTCCTTTGATACCAGTTTTGATACTTTGATGAACATTTGAATTTTTTTGAAAAATGTTGATTTTGAAAAAAGGAATTTTTAAAAACTTGACACTTTTGCAATCAAAAACGTACAAAAATTAATTAAAAAAAAAATTTCCGAAAAATATGTTTTTCAAAGAAATGTAAAGGCCATTTTAAACTTAAGCTCAGCAGATACAAATACTTGTTAAAATTCAAACTCAAAACGACCAGAAATTACTATTAAAAAAAAAAAGGAAACCCAAAACGAGCAGAAATTAAATAAACAATCATAGCAAAAAACATACAACAAGTAATAATATAAATCAATAAATAGATCTTAAAGCGAGTAATGCTTAGATTGAATATGAAAAGCAAGCTTAGAACGAAAAAAAATATTTTCCTATTGAAGTATAAATGAAACTCAAAACGAACAGAAATTAAATAAAAATTAATGCAAACAAACATACAATAGATATTAATGTAAATTAATAAATAAATCTTAAAACGAATGAAACTTAAATTGAATATGCAAATCAAGCTTGAAACGAACAAAAATCACTACAAACAAGAGTTTGGGTATCACCTCCTTCTCTCACTGTAGAAGTCTAAAACCTATTGCGTCATTTGCGCTTTACTGAAAACCAATTTAATGACAAATATTTTCTTTTGTACTTGATTTTGAAAATAAACATTAAAACAATAGTAAAAATTTTAACTGATGAGCTTTCAGCAATTAATATCATTATAAATCAAATATTCAGTTTAATTTATTAGCCCTTTTGAAAGTTGTTCAAGGCGAATATAGTTTCACTACAAACAAGTGTTTGGATACTGCCTCCTTCCTCATCTGTAAATAAAAACCAAAAGCCTACTGCGACATTGGTGCTTAACTGAAAACGAATTATATTACAAATATTTTCTTGTCATATTAATTTTATTTCTGATGTAAATGAGAGGTAAGTTTAAACTTTCCCTCACCGCCCTAATGTGCAAATATATACCCTGAATTGGTATATATAGGGGGGGGGGGGGTAAAATTCATTTCCGACCAAAATGATTATTATATTTGGAAAGAGCATAAAAAAAGCCAACGAGTGGTATGTTTACTTTATTCGTAAGTCAATAATATGAACAACGAAAAATTTACCAAAACTACATTGTAGTTTTGTTTTAGTTAAATATTTAACACATAGAGTTGGTATTTTGGTAAGGTTAGGTTACATTTTGCATGCACCGCCGTTATATTTAACACCCACACCCCTAATATGAAAATATATTGCCCAAACAATACATATCCTATCTATCCCCCAAGCGTCTCACTTGTTTCAACCCGAATATCTGTAAATTGTATCAACTTGGGGGTTTTGTGAATAATGGACAAGTACCCCAAATAAAAACCAGGTTATCAGCTAATGGAGTTGACAGATGTCATGAGGAAATATTTAAGGGAAATAAGAACTTCTTGGGAGGGTTTTAAAAGGGAAGCTCTCCATCGATTGAGATGGAGGAGGAGCGTGTGTAGCTGTGTTAGCCTTAAGCAGTCTGACGCTGCAGTAAGTTGGTAGTAGTAGTAGTAATGCTAGTAGTATACATTCCTTAATAATAAAAGAGGAGCATAATATTTTCAGTTATGTGTTTACTTTATGAATCACACAAAGACTTAATGACATAAACTACTTTTCCGTTTACTAGTATGAATTTAGTCATATTATTCACTCATATGAAACTTTTCACATAATTTTTCATATCAAACATACGCTAATATGAAATTAATGCTGAGTTTGGGCTATTTGCCGAAGATATTTGAGCTTGTCAGTTTCATTAGAATATCCCTGAACTTTCATAGACAACCTTTCAGCAATAGCGTTGTATTTGCCTCTAATACCTTCTACGCCGTTTTGTGCTTGAATGGTCATTAATCTTTGAATGCCGATGTCACTTTTTATTCCTTCAATTAATTTCCAAACACCTGGGTGATAGCAAGAGAACATAGCGTTAAAAGCATGATGAAAGCCTTCTGTAGCATTGGTTGTTTTTGATTCACAAACTAGTGCATCGTTTGTATGATTCCAAAGCTCAGGTGGGAATCAAGGTCTTGTCCTACGGCTATGTATCTGGACTCCCCTTATGTGTGTTTCGTCAAAAATAAGACAGTAGCTCTGTGCAGTCATCACGATCCGGAAACTGCCCACATAATAACTCAAATATGTTTACTATGTCATCAGTTGGAACGAATGCCATAGTACACAAACTTTTCACAAGCATGTTAAAGTGGACATTAGTTTCAAATTCATTTTTTAAACCTATGGCACAAACTTTTCTTTGTATGCTCTGGCTAAAATGGAAAAAGCATCTAGATATTTGAGCGCTTGGAAAGCCTTGCTTAAATGCATTAATTGCTGCTGCCTCAAAGTCCAGCAATATTTTACTCGGATTGGTTAGAGGAGCTACTTGCTTAAAATATTCAACCATCCTTTTGTAGGTTTCTTCTACTTGTTAGTTAGAAGGAAATGTAGACAAGGGCGGCAAGCATCTCCTATTTTTCCATGTATAGTGTAAAGTTGGAAGAATACACGTGGTACGCATTTAAAGGTTCCGTCACAGAGCATTAATTCCGATCTTTCAAGAAGTTTCGCCATATTGTTGTTTCCCAGAACCAAAATTCTTTTGTCATCATTTTCTCCTGAGTCAATCAGAACTAAATCCTTATATTCTTGGGGAATAGAAAAAGTGCACGACTGTGCTCTTTGCTCAAATGTTTTGTTCCGCCTCTCCCTGTGAATAGTTGATTTGGTAGTCTTTTTTTGGTAGTCTGGGCATTACCTCTTCATTTAAATTTCTCAAGAGTACACCTAGGACATTTCTAGTAGAAACACTTGTTGCTGCGGCTGCACCTTTGATTTCAGCTAGAACCTGATTCCTTTGAATGTTTAATGGATCACCAGAGTGTAAGTGGTCACGTGGTTGCCTCACAATTTGTTCATTTCTTGTTGTTATAGTAGCTGAACATTTATATGTAACATACTTGCGACATCTCCATAAGATAGAGCAATTCTTAAAGTTTTTATGGAAAATGTACTTATGTACCCAATAAAATGCTTTTACATAACTTCAAAAGTAAAAACGGAAAGAGCTTTGAGAACCGGTTGTAATTGTAAAATCCACGCGTCTATTTGCCCCTTGGCACATCCTTACCCAAGTCCTAATGAAAAGTTCATAGTTTGCAATAAAACCAAAATAAACACTTCATTGGGCCATACTTTTGGCGATAGGCTCAATCCTGAAAGTTTCATCATGGTTGCCACACTTAGTAAAATTATTACTAAATTTAGTGAAAACAGACCTGATTTAGTAAATCGAGTTCAAATTTACTAAATTTTTAAAATGTTTTTAAATTTAGTAAGTGTTTTAGTAAATTTACCAGAAAAGTAAGTATTCGGGTCAAAAAATGCTAGAATCATTTGAAGTTTTGTCTTGACGGCAGTTTCTTGCTTGTTGGGCATCAAAAACTACCTATAACAGTAAAATTCTGTCTACTCAGACAGTAAATTACTGAGTAATATTCGGAGCTGCCCAAAGATAGGGAAGGATCTATGCATTCGAGTTGCTTGAGTGTTTCATCAGTGCAAGGACATTGTCTCGTCAGGAGATGGCAAAAAAAGCCGCCAAATACAGACAAGGCTTACTAGGTGGGGTGTCGCTCGCAATCCATTTCCGGTAGAACTGTTTCTCCCAGCAAGATACTGTAGGAATGGTGAGACAACTGTTGCCCTTTTGAATTCACTTCTTGCAAGCGCAAACAGACAAATGTCGTCCGACTCGTTCAAGTCTGAAAGAAGTGATCTGAAAAAACAGGACAGTCGTTTACCGATCGGTGAAAATTCACAGAAAGTTGTTCTTTCTCTTTCTCCGACAGTCGTGACCGATCCCCATGGAACGAAAATAGTCTACTAACTGACTTATGAAGGAGTCATAAAAAAGAGACTCTTCAAGGTGGATATTGCTTCTGTACTGCGAAAACCCACTCCTACCCTCAACCAATCAGAAGAAGCTCTACGCTTTTTAGACCATAGGCAGGCGTGCCTTGTTTGCCTCTCATTACAGGCAATCTAACGGTCAAATGTCAATTTTAAATTCTTGGTCAACATGATGCCTGAGACTCTAGGCAGGCATCCTGACAAGTATACCATCCAAAACCAACCTGACAAGTATGTGTCCAATAAAAGAGTCATGCATACTCCCGCCATTTACCTGTGCAGCCCCAGCCATTTAAACATTTGCCTCTCAATTACTTGAACTATCTGTCTTGGCTTTTCTCTGTCTACAATTAGCCATATTTTGATGCAACCTATGCAACCTACTGCAAAACACTTGATAACTTCAATTCAAAATCAACGGGAAAAGAAATATTCCGCTTCCCGTAACTCCAGCGAATCGATGTTGTCAGCCCATGCAGCGACATCTGTAGTTTTAATAATAACAATAAAAAAAATCGAGTGACAAGGACAGCAGTAGGTTTATTTGAAGGAAAACGAAAGAAAAGAGGAAAAGAGAAAAAAAGAAAAAAAGAAGAAAAAAGACTTTGAAAATCCTATTGATTATCCTCGTGTAGTAGAAATCGATGTTCGATGGTGCGCGTGTGCAAAAATTTTTTTGGGACGTTTAGTGAAAACAGATACGATTTAGTAAATTTTTCCTCTCAGATTTAGTAAATTCTTCCGGGCCAGGGGAGCAACCCTGAGTTTCATTCAATTTGGAGGGTTTAGGGATTACACTGATGAGTAATACAAGTTGGAAACCGCAAATGAAGCGAGAAATAGATTTTTAGCTTTTAATCAGCCTTAGTTCAAACTTATTTTTAGGCCTTGACTTACGTTCAGGATTTGATTTAAATGAGGGCTGGGTTAAAGGAGGCTTGAGTTAAATGGCGGTTTGTTAGAACGGAGATTCAGCATGTAACTCAATAGCCCCTTTTTTGTTTTCCCCAAAACCCCCATGCTTTCTATGATCGTTTGTTTTAACTTCTGTTCGTTTTGGGTTTCTTTTTTTTTGTAGTAATTTCTTATCATTTTGGGTTTGAATTATTATAGGAATTTATTTATGCTAGTCTTTGGTTTAATAAGGCTATTCATTTTTATTTGAAAAATTGTTTTTCGAAAGAATCTTTTCAAATTAATTTAAAAAAAGCGCAACGAAAAGTGATTTTTGTTATCTAAATTCTCAAAGTCAGGAAAGGCCTGATTCATCTACGTAAGAAAAAACAATCAAACCAAAAGTTTCGAAACACAAAGAGAAAGTAGCTTTTGTGTCGGTTCCACCGAAGTAGGTAATTAACCTTTTTCAAACCAAACGATAAACGACTACGAGCGTAGAAAATACCACAAAATGAAAAAAAATAAAACAAGCAAAGTGTAAAAAAAAGTATGTAGACGGTGCCGTTTACCCCCCCCCCCTCGTAAAAACATCCCTTAAGGAAAATACCCCGCGGAAAATAACACCTCCCAGAAAATACCTACCCTTGGAAAATCTCCTTCCCCCCCCCCAAAAAAAAAAAATTCTTGCGGTTGGTTAGTCTCCAATCACTTTTGGCTTATAAAAAAAGACTAAAAATGCCTGGGGATTATCAAACAATTTCTACCTCCATCCTCCTGTCATCTCTCCCTTAGAGCTAATTCTGTATTTATTTGAAGGCTCAATGAGAGCTGAGATGTTTTGGCATCAAAATGCACTCTTTGATGTATCTCCCTATCTTCCTAGCTACAAAACAATCAGATAACCCCATTGCAGAAGTTTCAGTTCCTTTTTATTTTTTTTTTTATTTGCCTATTGCTTACAGATAGTATTTGTCATTGGGAAACATACGGAAATTTTTTGTGTGGGGGTTTTCTGGAGGATCTTTCATGAGAAGAAAGTATTTGCACGGAGGGGGGGCAAGCTTTACACATAAATTCCTCTTTTCCATTTCCCTTAGAACTTCTCAATTAAACTCAAAGAAGATTTTTAAATTTTGAAAACCCTAATTTCCGCGAGGGGGTATTTTCCAGCTGATGAGGTTTCCGTGGGTGGAGGAGGGAAAATTTTCCACGGGGGAGGGAGGTAAACGCTTAAACCCGCAGAAAGTGACAGGGTGAAGGGAACCCCCATTAACAGACATAAAAAAGAGAAATAAATCTGGATTTAAGAGTTTATGACGTCCGATTTTCTTTGTTTTTGTGACAACAAAACAGAGCATTTTTATGCATCATCTTGACAGTAATTTATATAAAGACTTAAAAAAGCAAACAATTCCAACAAGGTTGAATATATAAAGACTCTAACTTGTGTTTTACCCAATATAAGTACGGTGGTTGAGTTGCACGAGGGTTCGGTTGCACGGTGGTTCACTTTCACGGGGGTACAGTTACATGGTGGTTCAGTTACACGGGGGTTTAGTTAAATGGGGTTGAGTTGCACGAGGGTTCAGTTAAAGGGGGTTCAGTAGCACGATGGTTCAGTTAAACGGGGGCTCAGTTGCACGGTGGTTCAGCTGTACGGTGGTTCAGTTGCACGGTGGTTCAGTTGCACGGTGGTTCAGCTACAGGGGTTCAGTTAAACGGTGGTTCAATTAAAATGGAACCAGTGTCTTCAAATCAGATTTTGAAGTCGTCATGCAGTGCAATTTGCAAACCGGGACAAGTTTGAAAACCGGGAAAATTCGCGCTGACAAATATTTTTTCCCCCCTAAATTTCAATTTTTCAGAAAAAGCTAAAATTACACCATTTGTTTTTTTAATTAAGGGTGTCCCCCTTGTAATCGTCTATTAATACAGTTAAAGTTTTTGAACAAATCTATCAAACACGCGATGTCCGCTTTTGAATTGATCAAATTTTCTTTTAAATCTGAATATTTGATTTCCAGAAACTCTAAAACTAATTCCAAAATTGAGTCGAATCTTTACTACCAGCCTACTTCATTACGTAAGGGCGATCGTTGGGAGTCTTCATCATTTTTATTGCACAATTGCGCAAATAAACGCGTATTATCTTCCTGTGTTGATAGTCAAGCCAACATTTTAGTTCTTCACTAACGAAAACAGATAAATTTTCGCGGACCCTCGTTTACGAATTGCGAACCCCCATTTTTTTGTCTCGGCAATGTAGACCCTTCTCGAGTCTCCCGTCGACACCGGGGGTTCACCTGGACCACTTTGAGAATCACTGTTTTAACCAAACACTCATTTACTTTTTTAGTTTGCTTTTTTTCAACCAAAATTAGTACAGATGTGCAGCTTCAGTCACAAGATCAGCGATAGTTTTTAACCAAAAAAGTCAAAAGTAAAAATTTTCAAGCTAAATTTTTACTTAGCGTAGAAAACTTTTTATACGAAAAAATGGTGATATAGAAAAAGGTGAAACATATGATACATAAAAAGGTGATACATATTCAGTAAATCATATTCTGCCGATGGCATATGCATGTGCTGATGCAAGAAGACGGAGAAGTGTTCTTTCTACGAGTTCTCGTAATTGATTTCTCCTTTCAATAATTGTGAAAATAAAACGTCATCACTAATGCATCTTACCCTTCTTCAATATTGACAATTTTGTCACCCAGAAATTTTTTGGTTTACACTTAAGACTTACACAACAGCAATTAGTAGACTTCCTAATGTGCAGGATATGCTCTTACACTACACAACTTAGCTCTTCCACAAAATCACAATAATAAAGCTTACCAAGACCAAAATATATAGACTATCCAAGCAACACTCTCTTTAACCTTTGGGACTCAGAATCAGAATCGGAGGAATCCTTATTGTAAGCTGGTCGAGTTGTCGTACATTTACGCGAACACAGATAGTGCATTAAAGGTATACGATACTTCCCGCAAAAGTCTACAAACTTCACATGCTCGACTCTTGTGTCGAAAAATACACCTGAAAAATAATCAAGTTTATTAAGACGATAAAAAAAAAATAGACCACCTGTGCCAAGGGCCCATGGAATTTTCGACACATGGGTCACAATTGGTGATCAGCACAAGCAGCTACGCCTCTTACGTTTGACTTTTCCACCCTCGTGCTGAGGTCAAATCAAGGTAGACAACAAAAATACACAGCTAAAAACCTAGCTCTTACTTCACACAAAGTATGGTTGTAATGTAACTCCTTCTGTTCAAAAACTAGAGATCCTCTTCTACTCTCCCGCACAGACCCAATCGAAACTAGACTTATGAAAGACCATAACTGCTACTTCACATTGAACAATCAGGCAGTTAGATATAATAATTTATTTAAGCTCAAATAGGACAGTATCTATTACCTTGAACCACAAATGGCTGAGATTTATAATCTCTTTTTGTAGATGTCCTTAGGACAAGAATCTAGGAGCTCTCTCTCCTCTGTTGAAATCTGATTGCGCTCAAATACCATAAAGCACAACTAGGACAGTAGCTCTTACTTCTCATCAAGATCAGTTGAGATTTAACGTCCACTTCCAGTAGAAGCACTGATAACAAGAATAGAGGGAGCAGCCCTGGAGTTCCAACAGACACAATTAGGACACTAGCCCATTAAGATTGATTGAGATGTGGCAACCCATTCTGAAAGATATCTTCACGACAAGGAACTAGGGCTACCCTTCATCCTCCACACAGAGGCCGAATCGGTCTCGGACTTCAAAAAATAGAAATAACACATCAAATGTTGTTACTGACTAAGTTTGGTTGAGATATGACACAGACGTCAGACAGGGGCTACCTAGTGATTAGCCTTTAAACCAACTAGTTTTTAACTGTGAAACTATAATTTCAGATGCAAACAAACCAAATTGGAGGAGACCTAAAAGACTTTCGTTAAGATTCCCTTATGCAGTTTTTATTGTAGTAGTAAAAATTCGTTAAGCAGCTCTGTGCTCGAAGAAATTGACCAGTAAAACGGGTGGAATTGTCTGTACGAAACGCAATAAATGGTCCCATTTTACCTTTGGAAATCTAAGATCCTTATTAGGACTAGGAAAATCATACATCAGTCCGACCTGTTGACCAAGGGACTTGACTTTATTGGTGACTTTGCCCAAAGCTGAATCAATAACGAAAGCAGTAGGAAGTTCAATAAGTGTTGGTGCAATACTTAATCCTATTCTTTTGGTAAGTAATTCTTAAAAATTTTCTGACATTAATAACCTAATGTTGCTAAGCTCTGTTCCTGACGTAGCAACAGGGACAGTAGCGACTTGAATTACCGGACACTAGAAGAACTGTCTTGCCCCGTGTCAATCCTGCCTCTCTTGCCTCGCTTGCACACTAGCAATCCAAAAGCCCACTAGCCATGCTTTTCTATTTGCGTGCAATACCTGCAGATTTAAGGTGAGACCTGAGACTGATCTTATGAGGCAAAACAGCAAGACTAACAGTGGTACGGCCAATGTCGCGGTCCAAACGCGACTGGAATTTCGGAGGTCTCCCCCTCCCATGAGCATACCCACATCAACTCCATCCGAACAACCCTGGTTACCTCAGCCTCACATAGGTTGAACCAGAAGCTCTGTTCGTGACCAAAAATGGCTTGCAGCAATCCCACTATCACCGTACACAGCAAATCAAAACCCATTACCTCCAAACAAAGTAAACCAACACCTGATTCCAATCACAAACAGGCTCCTACCCTGTTATATTACAGCCATCCCATGCAGGCAACTACTAAACGATGACGTAGAGAAAATTGTTCTTAAAACTCGTTTCTTAAAGTTCTCTCAAATGTGAGATCTCTCACAAATAAACTGGAAGAAATTACTGAGTCTCAAGTGGACATTTCGGGTTATGATTTGTACATGTTACCAGTGTTTGACAAAAGTAGAAACCATGTGAGTCATAGAGGTGGGGTCAATCTGCTTTGTCATTCATCATTCCTGAACTGCCAACTCAACACTAAATTTCCTCGGAATCCTGAGTTTTAAATTCAGTGAATATGGACTAGACCACAGTACCTACCAAAGGAGGTATCACCAGCGGTCTTTGGTTTGCTGTACTATCGGCAGGGATCTATTCCGGAAAGACCTAGTGCCTTTTTTTGCAGCTATGTGTCAAATTGATATATTTCCAGTATCCTTACGTTGCAATAAGAATTCTTAGTGATTTTAACGATCTAAGACTGTCATGGCTAGCGGATACACTATCGCTCTGTTAAGTCTTGAAAGTGAATATAAATAATAAATGCCAAAAAGTTAATTATTTTTTTTAAATTTAAATCAGAGACGGTATCCTATCATGCTGGTATCCAGAGGGGGGGGGGGGAGGGTAGGGAGCTATCATATTTAAATGATAATACCTCTTTTTTTTGAAAGCAGGGATGCCAATGAGTTGATTTTTTTTAATTAAAAGCAGAGAAAGTATCCTATCAAGATGGTATCCAGAGGGGGGGCATAGGAGGTTATTATATTAAGGGGTAGTACCTTGAATTTTTTTTTATTGAAAGCAGGGATGCCACAAAGTTTTTTTTTGTTCAAAGTAGAGACGGTATTCTCTCAAGGTGGTATCCAGAGGCGGAGGGGGGTTAGGGAGGTATTATATTTAAATGTTAATATCTCAAATTTATATACTTTTTAAAGCAGGGATGCCAAAAAGTTAATTATTTTTTAATATAAAGCAGAGACGGTATCCTATCAAGGTGGTATCCAGATGGGGGAGGGGTTATTCTATCAAGGCGCTATTCTATCAAGGTGGTATCCAGAGGGGTAGGGGGGTAGGGAGGTATTATATTTAAATGTTAATATCTCAAAGATAATTTCGGAGACCACACTGCCTTTCCATGACGATAAAATAAAAGTTCAAAATAGGGATAAAATCCTTTTTAATAGACAGTGTATAATAAATTTCACAAAAAATACCAGATATTTCGGTCACATATACAGTGACCGTCATCAGTAGTAAAACTGAACTAAAACAATTTAAAACAAAAGTTTATATACTAAATCAAATAAAACTACATATTGTTTAAATCTCTAATTCTTTTCAAAGCAAAGGCGGAAGCTAGCCTCTTTGACCTTTTTGGATTCGGTTCATTAGCTTTCAATGATATAACATTTGGACAAAGGTCAACTATATTGAGTGAATTCAACTTTACTCTGTCAGATTTTAATAAATTATCATAGATAAAGTTCAGTCCATATTAACCTGTATCCCGATTCAAAGTATTATTATTGAATAATATTTTCTTTATTTCATGAGTTTCACGAAAATTTGGCTTTAAACCCCGATCCCTGAAAATCAAAGAGACATTCTCGAACAAAATAAAATGGTCTGGAAAATTAAAAATATGTTCTGAAAGGGCTGAATTAAATTTTTCAGACTTAGAATCTTGCTTTAAAGCCGAAGAAATAGAATTTTTATGTGGTAATAATCTCATTTCCAAACTTTTGTTAGTACGTCCAACATATGAGCTTCCGCAAGTACATGGGATCTGATAAACCCCACTTTATTGCCCCAATGAAGTTAGATCCTTCCCAGAATTTAGAAAACTACCCAAAGTATTATTACTCTTTAAAGCTACCCTTAGACAATTGCTTTGTAAAATTCTTTTAATTTTTTCACTTAGCCCGGGTACATTTGGTAAGGAACAAAAAACATCCTTCTCCCGAGTTGTCTCCAAGACTTCCTTAGAAATCTCTAGAAACCTCTTTCTTATTTTTGAAAAAGTCTGGTTAATTAACCATTCTGGATACATGTTGCTTATTAGTATTTTCCTTAGAAAAGACAGCTCCTCCTCAACAAATTTTGGAGAGCAAATTCTAAAGATCCGATCAGTTAAAGAAATGATCAAACCAATTTTTACTTGGCGAGCGTGACCGGAACTATAAGACTAAAATCTATTGTTATTTGTCGGTTTTCTATAAATTTTAAAATACAGACTATTTTGATTTTTCAAAATAATAACATCAAGAAAAGAAAGTTTTCCCTTTCTCTTTGAATTTAAAAGTAAAATTTCAATCCCCCCCCAAACAATTAAGATGCTCAAAAAGTCCTTGTAATTCCTCCTCCCCATAATCAAATACTGAAATAATGTCATCCATATACCGGCCCCAGAAAATATGTTTTAACAAATATGAATCTAACGCAATTGTTTCAATATTCTCCACAAAAATATTAGCTAATAAAGGGGATAAAGGGGCCCCCATAGGTAAACCATTTATTTGTTCGAAATACTCCCCTCTAAATTGAAAAAAAATAAGAGAACTTATTGCAACACCTTACTAAATACATAATTACAGAAACTTCCAAATCTGTTTTGCCACTGATCAAATCCAAATTTCGTAACAGCTTTCCTTCTAGAAGAGTTTCGGCTGCTTCTACATCAGTATTTGTGTACATTGATGCAATGTCGAAGATTGAAAGCAAAGAACTCGAAGAAATTTCTACTTTTTTCAGTTTTTCAACCAAATTCGAAGAATTCTTAATATAGATAGATAGATAGATCGTGTATTTCAAAAAGCCCAAGAGCCATATACACACAAAAAATATGAAAATAGAAAAATTACAACAGAGCAAATTACAAACACACATTAACATGAATACATTAACATGAATATACATAAATATCATATATGATATTTGTGTAGACAAAAGTGGTTTACAGATTGACACTAACCATTTGCTCGAAACACTTGTTAGTGACCTTGTACTTGGCACAATTGGTCATAATGGTAGGTTAGGCTTATGAATTTTGGGAAGTCCATATAATTTAGCGCACAAGAAACTGCTTAGCAGTGTTGTGTAATATAGCTGAAGCGTAATTTTTCCTTCATCACTTAAACACTTTACTTCGCTATTAAACCTATCCGTAAAAGAGTCTGTCGGATTATACGATGGCGTCGTGTATATTTTTTCATAATATAGCAAACTTTTTAATTTTTATCCGTAGTCCTCAGTATTTATCACAACTAAAGTATTACTCTTATCTGCTCTTGTAATGGTAATTGGACCATCCTTTTTCAAGCTGTTAAGATTTCTAATATCTTTGATGGTCGTAATAGGAAATTCCAGTTTCTATACAAAATTAGACAGGGGTTTTACGGTAGAAGTTCTTACTAAGCTAACATCTTTTGTTAGGTTTGCGTTTTTATGCAAATATGTTTCTGTTGAAGAGATAATATCTTCCACGGGGGCTTTATCTGGTTTAAAACAAAATTTCGGACGTCTTTTAACCACCGATTGTTCTTGCATCGCTACAGTTCTTCATGAAAAAATAACCACACCTGGTCCAAGAATTGACAAAGGTATTACCGCATTATTTGTTGATAATTTCAAAAACTTTTTTAGCAATCTTTCTCTGGAAAGGCGAAAGTCATGATTGAAGTGATTTTTTTCCTGTTTGTTGAATAAAACAAAAGTCCCTTACACTAACCTTTTTTTATGTAAGATTTTCCAGGGAAAGTTTATCTCTCACTATTAAAGCTCTTTTCAACTTTTATCCTTAAGAATGTGATTTAAAGTTTTGAAATGTAAGCTTCGTTCAAACTTTTCTTCCTTGAAAGGGTTCAAATGTCCATTGGAGTTTCTAGATGATGTCGCGATTCTCAGCTTCATACACCGTAGAAGAAAAACTCGTTGGTTGTTAACATTTGCATGTTTTTTCTAAGTGTTTATATATTTATAAACAATTTCGATCAAATCATCCCCATAAATATGAGGTAGATTATTTTGGAGACCACACAGCCTTTCCATGACGATAAAATAAAAGTTCAAAATAGGGATAAAATCCTTTTTAATAGACAGTGTATAATAAATTTCACAAAAAATACTAGATATTTCGGTCACATATACAATGACCGCCATCAGTAGTAAAACTAAACTAAAACAATTTAAAACAAAAGTTTATATACTAAATCAAATAAAACTACATATTGTTTAAATTTCTAATTCTTTTCTAAGCAAAGGCGGAAGCTAGCCTCCTTGACCTTCTTGGATTCGGTTCATTAGCGTTCAATGATATAACATTTGGACAGAGATCAACTACATTGAGTGAATTGAAGTTTACTCTGTCAGATTTTAATAAATTATCATAGATAAAGTTCAGCCCATATTCACCTGTATCCCGATTCAAAGCAATACTCTTGAATAAGATTTTCTTTATTTCAAGTGTTTGACGAAAATTTGGCTTTTAACCTCGATCCCTTGAAATCAAAGGGAAATTATCCAAAAAAATAAAATGGTCTGAGGAATTAACAATATGTTCTGAAAGGGCTGAAGTAAAATCTTTAAACTTCGAATCTTCCATTAGAGCTGAAGCAAAAGAATCTTTATGTTGTAATAATCTCATTTCCAAACTCTGGTTAGTACGTCCCACATATGAGCTTCCACTAGTACATGGGATCTGATAAACCCCACTTTGTTGCCCCAATGAAGTTAGATCCTTCCCAGAATTTAGAAAACTACCCAAAGTATTATTACTCTTTAAAGCTACCCTTAGATCATTGCTTTGTAAAATTCTTTTAAGTTTTTCACTTAGCCCTGGTACATATGTTAAGGAACAAAAAACATCCTTCTCCCGAGTTTTCTCCAAGACTTCCTTAGAAATCTCTAGAAACCTTTTTCTTCTTTTTGAAAAAGTCTGGTTAATTAACCATTCTGGATACATGTTGCTTATTAGTATTTTCCTTAGAAAAGACAACTCCTCCTCAACAAATTTTGGAGAGCATATACTAAAGATCCGATCAGTTAAAGAAATGATCAAACCAATTTTTACTTGGTGAGCGTGACCGGAACTAGAAGACATAAATCTATTGTTATTTGTCGGTTTCTGTAAATTTTAAAATCCAGACTATTTTGATTTTTCAAAAGAAGAATTTGCTCTCCAAAATTTGTTGAGGAGTTGTCTTTTCTAAGGAAATTAATAAGCAACAGGTATCCAGAATGGTAAATTAATCAGACTTTTTCAAGAAGAAGAAAAAGCTTTCTAAAGACTTCTAAAGAAGTCTTGGAGACAACTCGGGAAAAGGATGTTTTTTGTTCTTTAACATATGTACCCGGGCTAAGTGAAAAACTTAAAAGAATTTTACAAAGCAATGGTCTAAGGGTAGCTTTAAAGAGTAATAATACTTTGGGTAGTTTTCTAAATTCTGGGAAGGATCTAACTTCATTGCGGCAATAAAGTGGGGTTTATCAGATCCCATGTACTTGCGAAAGCTCATATGTGGGACGTACTAACCAGAGTTTGGAAATGAGATTATTACAACATAAAGATTCTATTTCTTCGGCTTTAAAGCAAGATTCTAATTCTGAAGATTTTACTTAACCTCTTTCAGAACATAATTTCAATTTTCCAGACCATTTTATTTTGTTCGAGAATGTCTCTTTGATTTCTAGGTGTCGGGGTTTAAAGCAAAATTTTCGTGAAACTCTTGAAATAAAGAAAATCTTATTCAAGAATATTGCTTTGTATATAAACTTTTGTTCTCAATTGTTTTAGTTCAGTTTTACTACTGATGACGGTCATTACATATGTGGCCGAAATATCTGATATTTTTTATGAAGCATATTACACACTGTCTATTAAATAGGATTTTATTAATATTTCGAACTTTCATTTTATCGTCATATCTCAAATTTATTTATTTTTTAAAGCAGGGATGCCAAAAAATTTATTATATTTTTAATTTACAGCACAGACGGTATCCTATCAAGGTGGTATCCAGAGGGGGGGGGGGGTAGGGAAATATAATATTTAATTGATAATATCTTGAATTTTTTATTGAAAGCAGGGATGCCAAGAAGTCGATTATTTTCTTTAATTCAAAGAATAGATGGGTCACACAGAACATTTTATGAATGCTTAAAAAAAATACAAAAGGGAGTGTGATGGCAGGTAAGAAACTTTTACAAGAATATGACAGTTTGGTTGCTACCAGTAGCTACTAGGTGGAGTATCCTATGAAAGTTTACTGTCAATGTGTAAAGAAAGTAAAATTTAAGCTGTGATTTGAGAAAGACTGATGAAAACATTAATGTTTGCGGTCAAAATTGATCGCGCGAGTGGCGCGCCACCGATGCCTTTTTTGGCCCCGCCGCCACCGGTCTTGCCTCATCGGCGCGGCGGCGGGGTCTATCTATACACACACACACATATATATATATATATATATATATATATATATATATATATATATATATATATATATATATATATATATATATATATATATATATATATATATATATATATATATATATATATATATACATATATATATGTTTCATTGGCTTCATCAAAGCTTGTAAAAGACAACTAAAAATTCAGAGGAAAGTTGTAATGTTTTTATGCAAGGGCAATGGCGATTCCCATTTTCTCGAGTATTGTTTAAACCAAAACTTGCCAGTTTTCCTGTCCATACATGTGTTTTTAAAGGTCCAATTTTAACACCAATTTCCGTATAACGCGTATTTTTGGTCCTTAAATTGTCCCAAAGCGGTTCATAATCCCACAACATCTGATTTGCAGGATCCCTTTCCCCCTATTAAATTTGAACAGTAAACAGAAGAGGCTTATAACACAACAGCACAGATTCAACAGAGAATAAGTCATGGCACACCCTTAAACTGACGTCCGCAGTAAATCATTGATTATTTTTACCTTGGAAGGTCAGTAGCAGAATTCATAGCGTGAGAATAAATAAAAAGGAAACTTGCCTTTACACTTTGGGTTCACACAGTGATGTGCACTTTGCAAATAATCTTTCAGATGTGAGGGAATATCATCCATATTAAAAGGAATATTCTTTACTTTGACAATTCTAGCTGCTATCTCCATGAGCGAAGGAGGGCTGTAGATCATTTCACGAACAAATCTGACAACTAAGGGATTATCTCGAAGACTAAGCTAAAAATAAAATAACTAGAATTGTTAAGAAGCCTGATAGACGCATGAGGAGAGATGTTAAAGACTAGGCTCTTTCATGATATCATGTATAATAGATCTGAAAGTCTAAAATGATACTTTTTATGATCAGTATCAATATAATTAAGTTCTACCAGTATACCATTACCCCTATAACTAGGTTCTAGGCAGTTGAGTAATTTGCTTTACAATCCCAAAATTAGTTGCAGGTTGTCCACAATGTTTCTAACTTACCAGCAGACAGAACCAACACCCCCCTTCTTTGAGGGACAACTTTGAAAGTCCGAATAGTACTTCCTACAGTCTTAAATATTTAGAAACTACACTGGCTTACTACTTAAGCTTTATCTCTATTAAAACATCTTAAACTTTGGGCAAATCAAAAACAGCGAAGGTATTAAACTTTTGAGAGGAATTTTCTCTCCATGGGCAGATCTATTTCAAAAGTTGCCGAATTTACCAATATAATATGACGTTAACAAAACAACAAAATTCTGCATGATTTCAAACTATATAGAAAATCCTGTGATGTAATTTTAAAAACCTAATAAGCACCTTTAAATCATTATTATTCTAATACGTTTCGACCGCCCAATGATTCACTCCAATAGTTCCAGTGCATATAAATGCACAAATATGTAGTACACAGTAGACCACACAATAGTACATGCTAATGAACTACTAGTCACCCCACTGAAAATATTTCAGAGAAAAATTCTAAGGAGAGATTGAGCAATAATTTCAACTATATGTCGGAAAACCACTTTCACAAATTATGACTTGCTAGCTTAGAGAAACCCAAAATACTTTCAGTGAACCTTTATGAGCAAAACAAAAGAGATTTTAAGCTTTATGGCAACAGTGGGGACGTTTCCAGAACACTTTTTCAAACAAAACCTTCCTCTTGTAAAATATCACCACTAGCGTCAATTCATGAAAACCTAGGACGGGGGGGGGGGTTAAAATTTGCTTTTCAATATCTAGGGGCATGGCTAGATTTTTCATGTTTTTTCAATTTTTCAATGAAAACACAAATAAGATGCATTTTTCAAAATCAAGGGGAGGGGAGCATTGCACTCCCTACCCCCACTGAAGCCATTACATATCACCGGTTTCACTATCTAAAATTAATTTCTCAATTTTACAAGCAAAGTAAAGAGAGGGAATTATTCCTTGTTAATTTATTCTACTGTTTTAACAAAGCATTCAATTCCTAAATTCCGTTTCGTAAAACTGACTTCTATTTTTGTCTTTACTTTTAATTTAAAATAATTTACTAATTTTTAACGTCAAAGAAACGATCAGCGTTAAATCTTAAAATGAACAAAAATGACTCAAATATGAGAGAAGAGAAGGGCTGCAGCTAACCTCATATCCCCTGCTTTTTATGCTCAAATTTAACTCGCACTTTGGTACAAATCTCTGCTCTTTATCACAATATTACAAGAACGAAGATTTGACTGTTTAACTTGCTATAAAAATTGGGTTTTCCGAAGATTTTTTTATCTTCTGAATACTATTCATACTATCATACTATCTTAGTATGATTTAGTTAGTAGACTAAATCATACTAACTTTGAGAAAGAATGTAGATAGACTGTAGTCTTAGGAGCGGTTTTGAGGTGCAGTTGTTGTCCATAACCAGTCGCCGTTCTTATTATGCCTGGCAGAAAGTGACCGCAGTATTGATATGATTAGAACTAGGAGAAGGTGTTTGGCCTAATACCAATATGCGACAGTTTCCAAAGAAGAATCTGATGGATCAAAGAATAAAAAGCCTTATGAACATCCAAAAATAAACTTGCGATTATAAGACCAGAATCTGTTGCCGAATGAATGAAATTTAAGAAAGTTGCGCAAGCATAATCTGTAAAGTGACTAGCTCGGAATCTGAATTGGAAATCTGTTTCTTGTTTTTTGTTAACGAAGATACTTATTTGACTGTTTAACTTGGTATAAAAATAGGGTTTTCCGAAGATTTGAAACGGGAGAATTTTTAGTCTAAATTTTTGATAGACCATAGATAAATAAAACATTATCAATTTTCAACAGGCTCTATTTTTTAAACCATACTAACTTTTCAGTAAAGCGCAAATGAAACTTGGCGAAATCATTAAGGGTTTCAAGGGTATGGCAACCACGCTCATTTTATGGTTATACCTATTTACTTCAAGTTCTAACGACACTCTTCATTTCATACGAAAATCTTTTTCTGTCTCTTTTTAATTTGTTAACAATTCTGGAGAAGAGAGAGCCTGAAATATCAAAACTGAATTTCCAGGCTTTGATTTTTTCAATTCTTCAAGGGATTGTGGGTTCTTTTGACAAAGCTTGCTCTTGAGGGAAGGGGGGTCCCTCTCTTTTGGGTGTCCTATAAATGCAGTGTTCCGTATGACACTTAGAATCATTCCACAATGAAAAAGGAACTCTCGCCTCGTCGGCAACCATATTGAACGCTTAGTCCAAACATATCCCATCAAAAGAAGAGAGTTTATGGGATATATTATCCCCTCCATATATATCTGAAGAACCTTTCGCCGAGATTTGGAGAGTTTGAACACAAAAGTACACTTTTTGAGGCTTCGGCACTCTCTTAATACAGAAAAACTCGCTGACCTCTTCTAATAGTTAGCGAGTGTTCAATACTTTAAATAATAATAAAAAAAAACCAAAAAAAATCAAAAAATGAACTAACTTAGGCAAATGAACCTTACGAATAACTGTCTAAACAAACCGGTTATTTGAAACGGACTGCACACATTAGCCATCTCATTCCATAGCCCATTCCCTGCATATTTACGTTTTTGAGTTAGACTTCCCTACAATCTATCTTTATTGTCTCTTAATGAATCGGTCGAATTAGCCACCGAAGTGATTAGACCCCCCTATCTGATTTACCCTACCCTGAAAACAATCATGTATAGGCTTTTTCCCGTCTAATATAGAGACCTGTAAAAACTAAGAAATAATAACCTGACAAAATCATATTAATGCCTTCACCAATTAGTTTTCTGTCCCTCGGACACATTTCATAGCTGAAAAGGCATGAACAAAAGCTTTATAGATGAAAAACTTAAAAATCGTTTACCTCAAGCTAATATTCTGCAGGGGACGCGTTATAAAATAAAAAAAAGACGACTGATATATTTAGAGACGATTTTATTACCCCACTGAAGTCTGCCATCAGAAAAACAGAGGTACTATACAACACTTTTTGATAGTAACTGATGATCAATAGTATATTATCCCTATCCAGGCTAAAATTGCTGTTTTGTGGCGCAGCAAGGACAAAAACGAATCGAGAGTTCGTTAGGGCGGGGTATAATCTGTTAATTTAAAAAAAGGCGGGGGCTTCAGATTTTCTTTGGGAAAAACAAGTTACGATATCCTGCGAGAAAAAAAACAACAGAAAATAGAAATTCACATTTTTTTTTAATATATACAAAAGGGGTTTATTAAATAAACAAATTAACAACAGACCAAAAATTTAGAAACTTGTGCGAATAAACGTCACCTTTTAAACCCTACTTACTCACTCACTACCAGCCATCCTTACTTTCTCCCTCCCCCACCAAATTAACCAAACACATTATAAGTATTCACGACTGAGCTAGATGCAGAAGACACATAACCATCCATATAATCTAAAAAATATCCACATCCCCTTCTAGATAAATGTGGCCGTATCATTAAAAAAAATGTACTTTTATACATACGAAGGCTGAGGTCTGACATTTTGAAATTAATATTGTAATTTTCAACATCAAGATAGCACTCCTTTTGGGGTGCCTTTCCTCCTTTTTCTAAAAGTAAGCAAATTTTGATATGCTAACCAAGTTTGAAAGCTGACTTCAAGCTTAGTATATTTTATATTCGGAGTCAGTACAAAAAGTGGCTTGATTTTATATGTTCTTTCTTTTCAAACTCCTGTCTTTGACAATTTCGATCACCATTGACAATGATTGCCCTTGTAGTTACCGTTCATTACTACGAACAATTTGATAATTGTTATGATTTTGCCAGTGAATCTGTCAACGAACAAACTTATTCCATCCCTCCACTGACCCACTTAAAATACATGAGCATAAAGTGCAGAATTATACACTTACAGGAGTACCGTACCCACAAGAAAGAAAGACAGTACACCGGATTCTGAAATACCCCTCCCCCACAGACACACACAGAAGACTATCGCACTGCAAAAAAAAACCTTAGCACAGCCAAAAAATCGCAATTTATTAATTTAAAAAGGCTATTTTGCTTCATGACAATTAATTTGTGAAATAAACAAATTTAATACTTCAAACTGTGTGCTTGTGCCATTATTGTGATTTTTAACTTTTTTATTCTCTTTGCGCATTAGATTAAGGGAAAAGTGAAGAGACATAAAGGTAAGCGACCCCCCCCCCCCGCTTCCACCAAGTGCTTATTTTAGGAAGGTTCCATGTTTTAAACAAATGCAAATGCCTAGTTTTAAAGATCTACACATCCACAGGGCCGTATCCAGGATTTTTGTTCAGGGGGGGGGGGGGTTACTAATTTTTGACTTTTTTTTGGGAGGAGGGGGGTACTAATTTTTGACTCAGTTTTTGACTAATTTTACTGATTTTTACCTAGGTTTTACTAATTGTCAACTTATTTTCGACTCGGTCAAAAATTTTTTTTTTGGGGGGGGGGTTCAAACCGGGTAAACCCCCCCCCCCAGGATACGGCCTTGCACATCCATAATCATTTTTATTATACTTACCACCAACTTGGATGTATCCAATTGCTGTACACTAAATAAAAGGATGTTAAAAGAAAAAAGAAGAAACCATACCTCCATCAGACCACCAAGCTTGGCAATTTCTTGAGGTAATGTTGTCAACCTGTTTTTGTGTAGGAGTAAAGATTTGAGTTGCTTCAATGCTGCAATAGATGTTGGTAGACTTTCTAGATGATTTTCACTCAGGTTTAGTACCTGCAGGTGAGACAAAAGACCCACTTGAGCTGGTATTTCCTGGAGTTGATTACCACCCAGGTAAAGAATCTGAAGTCTGTGGAAAGAATAAACATCAAACTCGGGAAAATATGAACTTTTTCAAACTTCAACAAGTTTACGAAGAAAAATATGAAATTAGCCTTCAAATTATTGACAATTCTTTTAGTTATGGTAATTTTGGCACAGCTACGTAAATTTATATCATAAGAATTATACCTACGTAAATTTATTTGATAATTGAGCATGATTCTGAATTTTTGCTTTTCGCTTACCTTTTTTCTTTTCTTATAAACCTCAGAAGTTATTATTTATTGTCAATATCTATTTTTCTTAGCCTTGTTTACTAGTATTAAGGGACTGAATTAAGCCCTTGCTCAGATCTGATACTCTTCTCATGATATAACAAAGACTAGCACTTATTTATCAATAAAAAACGGAAGTTTTAGGGATTTGAGAATCTAGGTCCAAGGATAAGAGTCATCTTTCAATCACTTCGTTTATAGAATAGAACCTACTCTGCTGATTTAACCAAAAGGATTCATGTTACACCTTCAACTTTACACAAGATAAGAAAAATAAGAACAGGTTTGGTCTATTCATTGGTTTACTGGGAGGAGATTACAAAAAAAAGGCAAGGTGGTTAAAGTAGAAGCTCTGAATAGGGTGTGATGAAAAAGTGTTCGCCAGTGTGTCGATCTTAGGTGCCAGAACACTACATTTTTTAAGAGTGTAATAGCAGGCTATCAGTGACAATCAATTATTTTCATAAACAGGCTTTTTTATGTTTCTAAGGCGAAGCAGACACATTAGGGCAAACGCTAAAAGTTCTTGAGGGCTAAATACCTTGATGGCTAAATTGTTTATACTGAAATATTTTAGACCAGTCGATCAAGCAAGCTCAACCAAAGGGAATGGGCTATGGATCTCAGTTTCACAGCAAATAATAATAAAAAATTAGTAAAAATACAAAACGGCATTTTAATTACGGTTACCACCACAAGGTGTTGTCATTGCGAATGTTTATATTTTTGCTTTGTCTTTTTTTTAGATGTTTCCATCTAAATTTAGGTCTTTAATCAGTAGGACAATTCTATCTTCCAGATGTCAAAGCTGTCAAAAATGGACTTATCTTGAACAAGAGCAATGACAGCCATGTAGGCGTTAACAGAGAGGGAGGCCAAAATATAATCTTAGTCGCACATACTACCATGATCTCCGATGAGCACATTAGTCACTCACATCACAGTGGGAAGATGTCCACGCCACAGCTGTCATGCTATTTGTCTGCAAGTTTTTTTTAACGTACTATGCGCCAGATATGGCCAAGGAAGAACTATGTAAGTAGGCTATGTCATGCCCTTTTCCTTGCTTACAATTTTACTGCAATTACTACTAACAGCTCACTGCAGCACTAATCCGCCCAAGGCCAAAATAGCTGCGCACACTTCTCCTCCATCCTAATCCATTCAAAGCTTCCCTCTTCACCCTTCCAAAATCTTCCAATTTCTTTTAAACCTTTCCTTACGACATCTTCCCACAAAATGCGTGGACGATCTGCTTTCCGCTTGGCCCTAGAAGGATGGCGGAAAAGGAAAATCCTTTACAATCTGTCATCCTTCATCCACGAGACGTGTCCTAGCCATGTCGACCTTTCTCTCATTATATGTCAAGAAAGTGGGATGGAAAAAAAATCGTACAGAACATTGTTTGAAATACGGTCAGTCAGACGGGTTCCAAAACAATCCGTAGACAATTCCCCTGGAAAACATCTAATAAATACTGCTTTGTCTTTCGAAGCGTCCACGTTTCACAGCCATACTTGACCACTGTAGCTTCCAATATTATAACCATGGTTCATAGACATGCCTTCCTGTTCTTCTAAACTTTTTTAATTGCGAAAAAACACCCCCGGCCTCGGCTTTTCTGCTTTTAACATCTTTACTACATCTACCATCTTTACCTTTTTTTTTTAAATCATTGGTTACCTATATAGAACCTTCAGTTTTTTTTTTGGAGCTTTTAGTGTTTGCCTGTCCAGCGAAAACATCTACTTCAGGACGCTTAAAAATGGGATGGCATTTTTTCTTATGTAGAAATCTTAATTCTATAAGTTTTCAATGAGTGCATATTACAATGGTATTCTGTTTTTAAATATCAATAGACTGTGAGTCAAACAATCTATTTAACATCAAAACAAAGTTTTTAGTCGCCAGGAACTAGTACATACATTATGCAATGCCTAAAATAAAAGTAGGCTACTTTAATCTTGAAAAGATTCTGGTAGTCGTCAGCAATACATTTAAGTACAGCTAAATTTAATTTCAATATCTGGAGCACAATTTGTAACAAAGATTAAAGGTAAATGATTTTGTACTGACTAGTGAGCATGACAAATCAACTGTTTTATATAAAGCATCCTAATGAAAGTCTTTCTTCATTATTGCTGAAAAAATATATTAATTATATATAAAGAATATGTAAAACCTTTGCAGTTTGGCAATTCTTCCAGAAAATCCAGTTATACTGCCTCCTCCAATATACAAATACTTCAAAGTAGTCATATCATAGACCTGTTCTGGAAACCTGGCGAAATGATTTCCACTCAAGTTGAGTTCTCTTAGCCTAAGCTGACCAAAGTTTTTGGGTAGGCCATTCTCATCCAAACAATTATTCTTGATTATCAAAGAGGTAAGATGCTTCAACTCGATGATCACACCCGGTAAGAAAGTTAAGCAATTTGAGCTTAGATCAAGAAGTCTCAAATTATGGAAGTACAAGACTTCTACTGGCATTGTAACTAAATCATTGTGGAGCAGTAGGAGTGTTTCATATAATCCTGTTTTCTCTGATACTAGCTGAGTTTGACATTCAGATGGCTCAGGAGATTCATTAGGAACTAAGGCTATTTGTTCCATTGTTCTCCCCATAGCAAGATTATCTAGACGAAGATACGACAAATCAAGACTACGGTTTGGTGTCTTTGGTTCCTGAGTATCACTACTGTCGGATGAATATATAGAGGCCATCAGAATGGGACTAACTGACTTTCCTGCAAAGATAAAAGAGAAGTAAATCAAACAAAGAATTAACTTCATAGCTGCAAACAAATACTCCCTGGTACCCCCTGTAGATAATTTCCAAATATACCCATACTCTACATCCATTAGTTTAATTTGATAAACAGTCTACAGTAACGATTTATTTTTATGAGCTATATTCTTAGGGATGACTGGTATACTGCACGCCAGTATTTCTTCTGAGACTGAAAGGCTAAATAAACAACATACCCTTTCAATAGTTCTCAAATCTTTGATTGACGACATTTTGGCTTTGATTAAGTCAAAATTATTGTTTTGCGGATGAAAAGCATTGCCAAATTTAATCGATCCACTTTGCTTCTTTAGGTCCCTGTTGAACCCAGAAACACTGACAAAAAACGTGGTACTGCTCTTAAAGCTCCATAATTCTGAACGAACCAAAAAAAAAATCTTAGAAAAACACAGTTTTTTTGCATGCTTTATACTATTTTTCCCACAGGAGGAAGCTGGAATTTTTGGAAGCTTGCAGTCGGTCTTTTCAGGTTATTTTGATCTAATTTAATAATGAAATACTATGCTTTTAGGAATTTCAAAAATTAACATGGGCTCTTAGGGGAAAACGAGGTTTTTTGTAAATGTAAATTCGGGGGATAATTTTTTTGGTCTGAAAATATCAAAAGGCCCTAACAGGTCGAATTCCGCTTCGAATGAGTCCTCATTCACCCGGATCCGTTGCCAACTGTGGCCTGTAGGCGTGGCTAATAAAAAAAATAACTTGATATACATTAAGTGGCTATATTTAGTTTTTGGAAAACAGGGAAGGAGTGATCGGATTGAGCTGAAATTTTGAGGATAAGCTCCCAGGCCCCAGGAAAGCCTATCCTCTAAATTTCTGCCCGATTGGACAACCTTAAAGGGGGGCTGTGGTGGGAGGGTCGAAACTTCTAGCCCACTTTCCCCCATGAAGATAAAGTCGGAGGGGGGTGAACTTTTGTATGTTTCTTAGTTTGAGTTTAGGCTACAAAATGCGATCACCACCATCTCTCTGCGGCCGCTAGGACCGGAAATTGCTTAACATAGTGGTGGGTCGCCTCTTTAAAGAGGCACAAGTGTGCCTCCTTGATTATTACTCACTTATAAAGATAGTATATATATATATATATATATATATATATATATATATATATATATATATATATATATATATATATATATATATATATATATATATATATATATATACATATATATATTATACCGGGCCCTGGTACTCGTTATGCAGCAGACTTCTAAATATGGATTCTCATTGTTGCTTGTCTTCTAACCGGAGACAGTTTGAGACAATTTGCTGCCTTTTCATACTGTGTCTTTTCAAAGATTTTTGTAATTAAAGCAAGTCTGCAGACAATTTGAGACAATTTGCTGTTTGTTCATACTGTGTCTTTTCAAAGATTTTTGTAATTAAAGCAAGTCCGCAAACAATTTGCTGTTTTTTCATATTAAAGTCTTTTCAAAGGTATTTGATTATTAAAGCAAGCCCGATTTCTAACAACAATATCTCCTAAGCTTCAAACTTTTGGTTTTCTTTTTTAAGATTTTAGAATTGTCCTCACTTTATTCCTGTCCTAGGTGAAGAGATTAATTGAAATTCATTCATTGAAAAACTTTGATCACTGCAGATCATATTGCAATATTTTTTCACCACTACTTGCTGGACTACTTTTGGCCTTGCAACTTTGCTTCTTTCCCCCTTTTTATCGTTCTCTTCAGCTTCAATTTGTTTTTTTATGAAGTATCAATTGATACTTTGGTTGAGCCAGACTTCCTTTCCCTCGTAGATTGTTTTCTAGGAACAACTTTTGCAAAAGTTCTGACTTGTACTGGAGTGATAATGGAAAAGAAGGTTGTTCACTACCAGTAAAGCCTGTAATACCCATTTTTAGGCTGCCCAAGTATGCGTCTTTGACATTTTCGTTCTTGAGGTTCGTCTTTGTCATTTTCGTTAGCCATATGATTAAACGACATGCTTGGTCTGTCATTTACATACAAGGACAAAAATCTTCCTTAGTAAAGACGTCAGGGTTGAAATGCCAAATACCAGAATTGGCAAATCAACTCTGGATATTGGAAGGGGTGAATGCACATGGGGAGGACAAACCAACCAATCCTGCTATATTGTAGATGGTATTCGTTTTCCCGGAGTGCTTAGCATCCAACGATCCATCACTCTGTTGTAGTGAGCTTTGAATGGGAAAAAACACTGAAGTCTAGTGGTTGTACCCTACGGCTTCTATGAGGAGGAATGATAAGAAGGACAATGCCATTTTCCTTTGCTATGTTCATAGCGCTTACTGGAGCATGTGATTCATTATTATCGAGAATCAGTAGCTTTTTTGAATGAATGAATGGTTTTTATTTCCCATCATAAATAACACAAGGTTACACAACGGAGTAATGAAAAAAAGAAAAAAAAGAGAAAAAGAAAACGCAATAAGAGAAACAACAAGACTTCAATAACAATCTATATACAGCATACTAAACTCGTAATCAAACTAGCCTACGATAGCTTGGTACATATCATGATCAGGATTGAGCGAACACCGAAATCGGACGATTCGCTCAGTAGCTGCAGTAGTCGGGTCCGCAACGCTGTAATTTTTCGAAACTCTTGAATTTCTCTTCCATGGCGTAACACTTAACAGATATTTTGCATACTTATAGTAAACCTGACGGACTGAACGCTTATCTGATTCGGTGAAAAGAGACCAAAATGGCGAGAGTGACAGAACATGCGGGATAACGAACACGGAATAAAGCCTTCCGAGTATACGGCGGTTATACATACGTTTGCAGGGTAGAAGTAGTCCGTATGCTTTGCGTGCCTTTTCTGAAAAATGCTCAACCAGTGCTTCACGAGTAGACCGCAGATCTGAAGCGATCGGCAGTCCAAGGTAAGTGAGAGATGGCTTTGAGCTCACCACAGTATCACCTAGGAGCACGCTAATCGGGGTCGAATCCTTCCATCCAGACGGGTTTGATATCCATCCAGACGGTTTGATATCCATCCAGACGGGTTTGCTCCAGCAGCTGACCCATTTGGACTCCCATTTCGCATGTGGGGATGGAAGTTCTTTCTTGGAAAGACAAGATAAGGCAGTAAGAAATTTCCACTCAAAGCAACTGTTCCTATCATTAGAGGTCCTCGTTCGGCTGAAGTAACTTTGCAGACTATTTTATGACATTTGTCACGGGTTATCAGGATGTCCAGGTCATCAAATGATCATATCTGCCTTATTTTGAGAACGGCTGATGATAGGGACTGGGACAGGCTTAAAAGTCTAAGTTCTTTATAGACGTGGGTAATTTTTGCGGGAGTACTTTTGTTTGTTTTTTCTTGTTTTCTTAATCTTTTGCTGAGCAATTTGTTAGGTACAGAAGGCAAGAATAAATTTTAGAGGGTAAATAATGCTATGGTACTTAGTGAGCTAGTAGCTCACTATGTACCACCTTTCACTGGCGCAGTATTCACCACCCGCTCTCTAGCCACTAAAACCAAAATCTGATGAGATTTGCTGATTACAAAAGGAAACGATGGAGCTACTTACAATGTCTGATCATCAAGGATTCTAAGAAGTCAATTAAAGCTCTTCTTGGATCAATCGAAATAGAGATAAATGAAAAATTATGGGCACAAAATATTTTTCTAGGGCATAGCAAAAACTTTAAAAATAGTTAGCAAAAACCAAGCTTGTAAATTATCTTCAAAGAAGGATAACGAAGTAAACCGAATTGTAAGCAACATCACATGGATCAGGCAACTTGTTTCCACCTGAATAGATGGCAGTTAAGCTCAATGACTCACTATGCACCTATGCCCAGCATGGGCCACCTTCCTGTATATATATATATATATATATATATATATATATATATATATATATATATATATATATATATATATATATATATATATATATATATATATATATATATATATATATATATATATATATATATATATATATATATATATATATATATATAGGCTGAATCAAAAAATATTCCCATGAATGACGGGAGATTAGGGACTAATTTACTCCTTGCTCATCCCTAAAAAACAGACACCTTTTGTGTTCATCCCAAGACTCATGGATATTTAGAAACATAATTTTATCAGTATATATGGTACTCAACCCCAATTTAATTCAACCCTGTACAATTCAAACCCCCGTCAACTTCATACCATCCATCTCAACCCCCTTGCAACTCAACCCCATTTAACTCAAATCCCGCTTAATTCGACCCCCATTTGATTCAACTCATGCAGCTTATTCTCCACTCAAATCAACTCTATTCAACTCAATCCTTTTCAACTCCAACCGAATCCAATCTAATCCCATGCAACTCAATCCAGTGGCATCAGTTGGGGGGATGGGTATACACTCCAGCCAACAATGACCGGCCTTTGAATAAGTTGGAACCAGTCCTGAATAAAAGCTGATAAGAGCACTGATTAGATTAGCCATTCGCTGGTACATTTATCAAAGTTCTGATTAATTTGCTACCTGATAGATAGAAATACAACACTCTTCCCATTCATAACAGTTGCTTTCCCAATTCCCTAATGGCTGGAAATAGCCCAAGGCCATAAGCAAAATGTTACTATTTCTTTTTTTTGCATTGTAAAACAACTGTTGATAAGAAATATATATTAAAAAATAATGCAAACCAACAATGTCAGCAAAGTTTTGTATATGGCCTATGATATACAAATAGGCCTTTTTTAAATTAATGACAAAAAGTGGCTTCATTTCATCAAATATAGTTTTCTTATTCATGATCATATAAACATATTAGTTAAAACATTCCTCTGTACCTGTCTTGGATAAAACAAGGCCAGAAAACCAGAATTGACCAATGAACAAAATCATTTCATTTGGGTCAAACTTCTGATCAAATAGGCTGAGTTACCTTTTTCAGTTCTATTGTTGAGTTAAGGAAGTTAGATTTGAATTGGAGTTGTGTATCAGGAAGAGTTGAATTGAGTTATAGATAATGATTTCCAGGGGCTGAGATTAATGGCAGTGAGATACATGGGGCTTAGTTTCATGGGAGTTGAGCTAAATGGATGTTGTTTTGAATGAAGGATCAGATGGATGAGGCTAAGTTCATAGGTTTGAGTTGAATGCGGTTGGATTGTAAGAGGTTGATTTGAATGGAGTTTATTTGTATGGAAGTTTGGATGCAGAGAGTTGAGATGAATAAGGCTCGAGTTCAACAGGGTTGAGTTGCAAGGCAACCAATTTATCAAGCCTCATAGATTTTTCTGATGATTTTCTAGAACTATTGACTTGATATTATCACCTCTTGGGGGGGAAACAAACAAATGTATAAACGCGGCTCATTACACATTATTCTGAAAAAAAAAACGCAAATTTAATTTCTATAAACAAGGTCTTAAAAACTCTGTAAAGGGGTTTTCTGGTATACTGAAGTTTATGGTGTAATTTTCATCAGGAATTCATTTCTAATCCATTACAAAATACAAGTAAAAGATAGGTACAAAAATAAAAAGACTTAGGTTTTTGTGCTTGATGGTTTCAAGTTTTTTATTAAATAAGAAAAAACAAGTTTTTTTAACTCAAAGTAGGGAGCAACATTAAAACTTGAAACGAACAGAAATTATTCCATATATGAAAGGGGTTGTCCCCTCCTCAACGCCTTGCTCTTTACGCTTAAGTTTGACTCTTTCTCACAACTCTACATTTTAAAACAATAAAAAACTTAGGCCTAAGCGTAAAGAGCAAGGCGTTGAGGAGGGGACTTTTATGAAAGCTTTTATGAAAGTTTGACTCTTTCTCACAACTCTACATTTTAAAACAATAAAAAACTTCAGCGTAAAGAGCGGGGTGTTGAGGAGGCGACAGCCCCTTTCATATACGGAATAATTTCATTTTGTTTTAAGGTTTAATGTCGCTCCTTACTTTCGATTAAAAAAACTTGTTTTTTTTATATTTAATTTCTGAACGTTTTTGAATTTAATGCAGGTTTTGATTTTGGCTCACCATAGATGAATAATTAAACAAAATTTGCATATTAATTTTACTTTTTTGTGGCTAAATGGCTTTCTCAAAATTTTGATCAGACGATTATGAGAAAAAGGGATGGGGGAGGGGGCCTAGTTGCACTCCATTTGTTTGGTTACTTAAAAAAGGCACTTGAACTTTTAATTTTATTTACAAACGTTTTTATTTGTAGTAAATATACGCAGCTTGTTTTAAAAAGTAGAGGTGTTAGAAAGAGCCAAACTTTAGCGTAAAGAGCAGGGCGTTGAGGAGGGGACAGCTCCTTTCATATACAGAATAATTTATGTTTGTTTTAAGTTTTAATGTGGCTCCTTACTTTCAGTTAAAAAAAAAACTTTTTTTATATCTCCAAACGTTTTCGAATTAATGCAGGTTTTAAATTTGGCTCACCGTACACAAATAATTAATATGAGATTAGCGTAATAACTTTACTTATTTTTTAACTAATAATAACCTTATAGTAACCTAAGTTTGATTTTTGTTCCAGTTGTTTAAGAATGACTCCTTAATAACAAAGGATATTTAATTAGAATAATGACCTCTTTTAAAAGTTTCCAATTCTTTAAGAATGACCCCTGAATCACAAAGGCCATTTAATTAGAATAAATAGCTCTTTTGAAATTACTAAAAATACTTTAGCGTAAAGAGCAAGGTATTGAGGAAGGGATGAACCCCATCATTTATGTAATAATTTCTGTTTGTTTTAAGTTTTAATGTTGCTCCTTACTTTCAGTTGAAAAAACTTGTTTTTTATTTAATTTCTGATTGTTTTTTTAATAATGTTAAAAAATCCAGTGCCCCCTTCATGAAAATTCTCTTCCCCCATGAAAAGATCCTCCCATGTAACCCCCTCCCCCCACCACCCACCAGAAAAAAATCCCCCCTGAAATGTATGTACACTTCCCAATAACCAATACCATATGTAAACAATGGGCAAAGTTCATAACTTGCAGCCTGTGGGGGATTAAGTTGTCCTCAAAGACATAGTTATTAGATTTTTTTACTATGCTGAACAAAATGGGTATCTCAAAATTTTGTTCCAGTGACTTTGAGAAAATAATAAGCTTGGGAGGGGACCTAGTTGCCCTCCAATTTTTTGGTCACTTAAAAAGGGCACTAGAAAATTTAATTTCCATTTAATGGGCTCTCTCACAACATTCTAGGACCACTGGATCAATACAATCACCCCTAGGAAAAAGAAAAATAAATGAACACATATACATGATCTTTCTTCTGGCAAAAAATACAAAATTCTACATTTTTGCAGATAGGAGCTTGAATAGGGTATCTCTAATATGCTGAATCTGATGGTGTGATTTTCATTAAGATTATATGACTTTCAGGGGGTGTTTCCCCATTTTTTTTTAAATAAGGCACATTTTCTCAGGCTTAAAACTTTTGATGGGTAAGACCACAGTTTATATAATTATCCAGTATGATCTTTTCCTATCTCACCCATTATAAAACCCGGACCAAGGTGCGAGTGCTCCAGAGAACGTTTTCGCAGATAGAAACATAAGCGGCAAGGCCGTATTATGTAAACCCCCCCCCAAAAAAAAAGTCAAAAATTAGTAAAACACCCCTGAACAAAAAACCTGGATACAGCCCTGATAAGCGGAATCAGATCTTTTCACGGGTAGACAAGTCAGACTGTGATCTAATCAGAAACAAATGGAAACCTGCTATTACGAATAATGCACTTTGTTGGAAACAATCGGAAACAGACTAACCCGCTAATGCAGAAAGAGGTGGGAGGAGCTTTTTGTTCGTACCGAGAATGAAGACCAGAAATGATCTGCGATAAACTTACTGGATAATTATATAAACTGTGGGTAAGACTAAACTTCATAAAACTTAATATTTAAAATCAGCATAAAAATCCGATTCTTTTGATGTATCTATTGGTATCAAAATTCTGTTTTTTAGAGTTTTGGTTACTATTGAGCCAGGTTGCTGACTTCTTACAGTTTTTATCACAAACTGTTTGATATATCCTTGATCTTGGCTAGTGAATGAGTTTATATTTAAGTGCCTTTTTAAACAAACTTCAATTCCATTTACTGATGTTTAGGACATACAGATTGCAGTGAGGTTGAAATTTTTCTGGTTTGCACATGTTCTTAATAAGGGTCTCATAGAAAAAAAAAACTGTTCAATTATTTTTTATTTTAGCTTCAGAATTAGAAGAGGCATTGTTTAAATTTGTTTCACAATTGAGTCGAAAAGGCTATTGCTCCAAAGTAAGTCATTTTTTATATTTAAAAATTAAATCCTTATTCTATAATAAATTAATCCTGTAAACCCAACTCTATGATTTCACAAAATTGAAGCTGGCCATACTTGTTTATTATCCTGATTTTCTTAATGAGCATAAAATGGAATTTTGCTTTCTATATGATCATGCTAGGAACAGCCATGATAGAAACATTTGGTAAAGAATATGACAACTAGAGAATGGTTCTGGTCAGAATAATAGTATTAGGAGCAGGGTAATTAGAGAAGTCATGAAAAAAATAGTTGGGTAATTAGCAGTCAACACATAATTTGTGCAGTAAAAACTATCATACTGAAAAAAGTTGTGTATCCATGTGTATACACAGGGCCATTCAAGGGGGAGGGACTTGGGCAAGCCACCCTGGGGATTTTTTTATTTATGTTTGAGTTGGGAGGGGGACCATAATTAATTTTGCCTGTGCACCACCAACCCTAGGAACAGCCCTGTGTATAAAGATGGGCAGAGTGTGAAAGGGGAGCAGACACCTTAGACCCTATCTCCTTACTTGCATCTCTTCAATTATACAGGTTAAAAATCCTTGAAAGATCTTAACTCCAATAATGTGTAAAACCACTCTTTCCCTTACAAAAAATCCCTGGACAATTAGGTATTGACAGATGTTATGAGTGACTGGCAACAAGATTTAAAATGACTACCTTTATGCTAACATTTATCTATGTATCCTTTCTTTTAATTTGAGGCCCTGATGATGCTCTTCTAGACTTTTACCAAGGACTCAAAATGGAATTTGCAACAGTAATGATTAGCAGGGTATATTTGGGAACATCATAAAAAGAGCACTAAAATTACAGTTGAACAGCTCTTCTGATGGAAACATTCTAATAATATAAAAGTAGTATATTTAGATTCCTTATGTGATGCTTTTTCTAAATATCATGGTTGATTTTCTGCCAATGCAGCCCCTGATGGTTCTGTATATATCCTTACAGTATGTATTTCTTTGTTGTTTTTTCATCTTGTGATGTATCACATAATTGGTAACCAGATTCTCAACTTAATAGAATCCAGGTTCATCTGAGTGACTAAAACAGAATTATGGATATTTAAATGATTTTAAAATGTGGAGAACAATGGAAGGAAACACAAAAATATAATTAATACAAAGATGATGCATAATATAAGATAAGGGTTTCAATATTTTCTTTAAATTTTTATACATTCAAAAGCTATATCAGGTACTCTTGTGTGTGTGAGGGGGAGGGGGGTATTGTTATGAATTTGACCATAAAATTAGGAAAAAGCATAAAATAAGGGATCTAACAGTAACAGTTTTATTTTATTGGCATGTTTCCTTCAGAAGAACTTCCCAGTTGCAATTTTATCAAAAATGTATCTAGTGATGTGTTAATTTTTCAGCTAACAAAACAACTAGGCCTAAGAAAACTAAAAATATATTAGTGTATAGCCTAGTTTAGGGCTATACATGGCCTCATTAGGGGATGGGAGGGTGAGATTGCAACATCAGTGATTGTTATACTTAGAAAGAGGATTGAAAGGAGCACCTAATGACAAGCCTACTACTTATTTCTAGTCTAGGGCTATCTGATTTCTGCCCCATAATCAGCCCCATAATAAACCTTAATAAAAACTTTGTTTTTCTAGTTTTCTCAATCAGCAAAGGTAAATTTTTAGTGGGTCATATAATTTAGCTATGATGAAAGTGAAAATGTCATTTGATGCCTTTTTTTTATGCTCTTTCATAAATCAATAATTGCTTCTGGGGTTTATTGCATGTTGAGCCCTTAAAGGGGCCCCAACAGTATTTTAGGTACTTGTGCATTATATGGTACACACAAAAGAAGTCAAGTTAGGTTCATGCTAATGAAATAAAATAGGATGAAAATATCCTAACCTAACCTAGGTACCTTTTTTTCCCCTAAACACCAAAAACAATAGTTTAAATATTGTAAACACAAAGACAAACTATGCTTTGCAATCCATTTACCTATTGCAAATCCTCCTTTGAATGTTTTCCTTTAGCATTTCCCTATACAGTATATAGTGTTGTGTACCAAATAATGCATAAGTACTCCATTTTATATAAATTACAAAAGAGCATAAAAAAGCATCAAATGATTTTTTCACTTTTATCCTAGCTAAATTATAGGTAAAATTCTACTTTAGCTACTTTTGGCTATCTTGGAAAGGGGTTAGGTTAGGAAAATGAAACTTTCAGGGATGGGTATACAAGCTAAAGTATGTCCCAGGAAGGTATTTTGAAGTACATACCTCCATTCCTTCTCCCTCTAGAGGGTCCTGATCTTTGATGACCTTTAAGAATATATGTGCTATACAAGTGAAACCTTGCAAAATAGATCTTCTGCTTAAATGAAGTACAAGAAAATTATTTTCAGCTTCACAACTTTGCTTAATCCCAATTTATAAGGTTTTAAAGATATGCAAATACATTTCCAAAATTTTGAAAAAAAAATATCTATATGGCTTAAAATTCTACCAAATAACAGGAATTGCATTTTAGAACTAAAGCCAGAGAAAAAAGAAACTGATTGCTGAAAATAAGTGTAAAATATTGTTTTGTCAAAATTTCAATAGGTATTGTAGGCAAATTTAAGGACCCTCTAGAGGGAGAGGGAGTGGAGTTAGGTACTTCAAATTACCTTCCTGGGACATACTTTAGCCCGTTGACCCATCCTAGAAAGTTTCATTTTCCTAACCTAACCACTTTCTAAGACAGCCAAAGTAGAATTTTACCCAACATTTTACCTTAATTTTCAGTTAGCCTAGCCTATCAGTTTCTTTTTCTCTGGCTTTAGCTCTAAAAATGCAATTTCAGATATTTGAGCAGAATTTTAAGCCATAGTCCTATCAATACTTTATTTCAAAATTTAGGAAATGTATTTGTATATCTTTAAAACATTATAAATTGGGATTTAGCAAAGTTGTGAAGCTGAAAACAATTTTGTTGTACTTCATTTAAGCAGAAGATCTATTTTGCAAGGTTTCACTTCTATAGCTCTTAGATTTTTAAAGGTCAGGACCCTCTAGAGGGAGAAGTAGTGGGGGTAGTTACTTCAAAATATCTTCGCAGGACATATTTTAGCCTGTAGACCCATCCCTGAAAGTTTAATTTTCCTAACCTAACCCCTTTCTAAGATAGTCAAAAGTAGAATTTTACCAAATAAAGTACCTTCTAAGACTGCTGTCGTTGATTTTGGTCTCGTCTTGACACTGATGCCCTTGCGACCCTTTTCCTACAACTGATTATTTAACAGTAAAACTTTCAACGAGATACACATTTTGAATATTGTGCCGTTCTAAAGAGCTTACGGCCAAGATGCCGTGCGGGGACTGAACCAGCGTCAGTCATTAATGGTTGGTTTACACATTGCGGAAATTCATGCGGATTTATGGTTCGTTTACACATTGCGGAAATCTGTCCGTTTCTGTTCGAACTATGGCTAAAATAACGCTGCATTTTAAGGCAAAGATTTCAAATTATTGCAACAGCGTGACCTATGTTCTTACCATCTTCTGAAAGCTGTTGAGCAATAGAGAGCCAAATGACACCATTATTCTTCGTTTTCTTATAGCCTGGGTGCGCAGGATCATAGAATTTTGGGTAGCCTTGAACCAAAGTTATAAGATCGCGTAGTTTATGATAATCCATACTCATGATTTATTCATTTAAAAATCTTTCCAAGATTCCGTCCTGATTTGACCAAAACGTTGCGGAAAGCTAGAGATTTTTTCTAGCACGAAAACGGACGGAATTTCCGCACGGATTGCTAAATCCGCATGAATTTTCGCAATGTGTAGACGAACCATTAGCAATGTATGCGGAAATTCCGTCCATTTTCGTGCTAGAAAATATCTCTAGCTTTCCACAACGTTTTGGTCAAATCAGGACGGAATCATGGCAAGATTTTTAAATGAATAAAACCATGAGTACGGAATATCAAAAACTACACGATCTTATAACTTTGTTTAAAGGCTACCCAAGCTTGTATGATCCTGCGCACCCAGGCTGTAAGAAAACTAAGAAAAAGGGTTTCATATGGCTTTCTATTCCTCAACAGCTTTCAGAAGAGGGTAAGAACATACATTACGCTGTTGCAATAATTTGAAATCTTTGCCTTAAAGCGCAGCGTTATTTTAGCCTTATTTCGAACAGAAACGGAAGGATTTCCGCAATGTGTAAACGAACCATAAAGTGGCGTTCACAAGCGTGTCTAGCTAGAATCCCATGTCTAGACACGTGTCTAGCCAGAATCCAATGTCTAGGCAACGACCGTTCACAAGTAAAATTCGGTGCTGAGCTGAAACTACAAATGTAGTTTCAAATTGTTATTTCTGGCCAATCAAGAGAGCTTATGCGGGCAAAATTTTCAAAATTATAATCCCTATTTTTACTTTCACAAGATAATGGATGAGATAAGCGAAACAATTGCCATAGTGTGTTTCACTATTATGTCTGGTGCTGCTTATTTGACTAAAATGAAAAAAACAATGAATGAGAGAACAAAGATTAAATTTCAGTTTAAAAATGTAAACATAAATGATTAAAATAGTGGAACTTGAAACATTCTGATTGGTTGTAATCGACAATCCTAGACATTGAGTTCTAGAGTCAAGAACTCAATGTCTAGCCAAGCGCCTTGTCTAGCGTGTCTAGCTAAGCGCCGAATTTTACTTGTGAACGGTCGTTGCCTAGACATTGAATTCTGGCTAGACATGGGATTATAGCTAGACACGCTTGTGAACGCCGCTTAAGTCAAGAATTAGTAAGGTTGTCTAAAATACTTTACATTTCTTAGATTCATTGACTGCAAAATGGAGAAAAAGTCAAAACTAGTGTAATAGTTAGAATTTAAGGGTTGGGCACACGTAGCCGATTTCGGAAACCAATTTCAGCATCAGTGGACAAACGATAGCGGTAAGAAATTATTGCGGATCCTCGGTCTTCTCCCAAATAAATCCTGGGGTCCCTTAAGTACGATCTGAACCAATCCAGAATTTCGCCTCTTATTCCTATATGCTCCAGTTTCCCGAGGAGAGTAGGAAGGTACACACTATCAAATGCTTTTCTGATATCAATCAGGACAGCTGTTTGTAGAAGGCCAGAATCCAGAACTTTGCTGATCCATAAACTCAAAGTGGTTTGTGTATCTTGGGTGGAGTGTCCTGGTCTAAAAACAAACTGATGAATATTAAGAAACTCATTTATTTTTCCAGAAACTGGAGTAGCTGCTGCTGCATGGGTTTTTCAAAAACCTTTGAAAAAACTGAAAGAATGGAAATAGGTCTATAATTCGGAGGGTCACCTCGAGAACCTCCTTTATGCAAAGAAACTATTCTAGCTTTCTCCAGCCGTTCTGAGAAAGTACCCTTTTGCAGAAAGAAATTGATCAGGTAAGTAAGAGGGTCTATGATTGACGAAGCAACTGCTTTTAACACATTAGTGTGCACTTGGTCAGATCCAGAAGCAGAATTTCCTCTTATTTTTCGTATAATCAACAGAATTTCAGGTGAAGAGACAGGAGCGAGAGCCATTGACTTGGTGCATGCTGGGCCTAGGTAATCTTTAAAACTCTTCACTGGGGTTTTCAACGGAATTTACTTTTTTTTCCCCCACCTCTGCAAGAAATGATCCCAGTGCATGTGCAACGTTTTTTGGCCCCGATGTAGCATTCCCATTTACGTAGGCGTAGCATTGGACTTAGGACCTTTGTGCTGTATTTTAAAATTCCTAAGCAGAGGGGAGCGATCAGAAGTGTCAGATAGCAAGACCGAGACTGATATTGGATGCAGCGTCGAAAAAATGTTGTCAATCAATGAGTGGGAGGTGGTAGTTACTCGAATAAGTATCGTAGTTGAGGGGTACATGTTCTAAGCAGACATTATACTGAGAAGATTTATCGCACCCGATGATAGAGGAAGAGCTAGATTGGTGTTTAAGTCCCCAATCAAGATGGCTTCATTCCCCTGTCTCTCCAGGAGATCAGATATTTGACCTAAGATTCTCAAGAACGAAGAGACAGATCCTGCCGGTAGAAGGTATACTTCTTCGAGTGCTATTTTCTTCTGCGAAGGTAAAATTATTTCCAAGGAGAGAGATTCATAAACTCCTTCGATATTCCGGATTAATTCCTTATTGATGCAGGATGAGTATTCTTGATACGTGTAAATAGCCAATCCTCCTCTATTCATTGTAAATCTGTTCAGGAATTGGGAAGAATAACCAGGTAATTCTAAAAGGGTATCAGTGTGTCTCGTTTGATAATTTTTGCAAATCCTCACTACATGTAACTACAGCTGTTGGCAAAAATACGTCACATCAGAAAACGAAGAGCACAACCCTTGACAGTTAAGCTTGAGAACAGTGACCTGAGAGTCAGAGTGTCTCTTAGTAACGTTACATACCTCTTCATATCGGCTTCTAGGAAATTTACAACTGATTCATTACTAATTTCAACATCAAAAACTTTTTCCAGATTAAAAACATTTTCTTCTAACTCTGTTAATCTTACATTACTTTGACCTGGTGATAAGGAGGCGCTCCCTGGGAGGTTAGAACAGGAATTCAGAACTTACCACATACTCCAGAGAGGCAATGGTTGTACTGCCTTTTTTGAAAATCCTGAACATTTAGTTCCTTTTGAAGAGGCAACTTTAATATCTTCCGTAAATGGCCTACCACAATAGGTAATTGAGATAAAAAAATATATATATAAACAGAAATTTGGCTATAAATAGAGATACAGGAGATATTTCATTGAATATTAGAGTTCATAATTTTCTGACGATTATTTTTTTTTTATTCAGTATCTTTTCTCCTCTTGTCAATTCACTTCGAAAGGTTTGATTTTTTTTTCCTTTTGAGTACTGAGGACGACTTGGCGGACGTCCTTGTCGAAATGTTTGCTTGCTTTTCGTCTTCATATTTTGCTACTGGCTGACAAAATCCTCGTTTTTTCACCTATTTGATTTTATTTTTCATTTATTATATCCTTTTCTTTCTTGATTTCATACATCATGTATAGCCAGTGTGGTCTTAGAACGTATTTTAATAATTATGTGTTTGTTATTTTTGTATTTGATGGGTATAGATCGGTGACTACAATTCTCATGGTTTCAGGCCGTGGTAAATTTTTAATTAGAATGTTTTAAAATTTTAAATATTCAATTCAAACGTTTAAATCTCGATATTTCTGTTGAGCACAAAAATAAAAATATGATATTCGGTTCAAATTTAGCATTAAGTAAGAAAACAGTCCTGAAAAAACGTTGATTTATAGACAACTAATCGTGGAAAAATGGTAGGATGGCATGTACCAAAATAAGTATTAAAATCCTCAGCTGTATATATAGCAGTATATACAATTTCATGGACAAATATATGCAGTTCATATACATAAACATAACTATATTTTGTGACTGGTTGGTATTGAGAAGGTGAGAAATTCTGAAATAATATTGTAATTGAATTCCGTTTCTGTTGTGAACTCAAGTGGTGAATTTCCTCTTTTTTTCAATATTTCATTAGTAAATGTTTGAAAAAAATCGATGCTATTCCACCGATTTAAACTGGAAATTCAGAGACCCATCTATACCGGCTAGATAAAAAAATAAACACATAATAATTTGCCCTCTTTTATAAACAATTTTTTTTTTAAATCTATTTTTCTTAAATGATTACTTCGACATTTGAAAGAGTATTTCGAATCATATACTTAGTTTTAAGTGCATACTTACTCGAACCTTTATTAAAGTTCAGTATATTTCTACAGAGTTTGGCCTTTATTTTAATGTTTTAAGGTGAACAGAGGCGGTGATATGTCATATAACACAGAGCTTTAATCAGATGAAAATAGGCAGTAAAGTGGCCACTATTTGCTAATCAAAATCCAAAATGTAAATTAATAATATCTTTGCACTTCTTATGCATTTACTTTCTACTATACAAATCCCCTTTTTCGCCTTTTTCCTGAGGCGAAAAAAATTTCAATGATTTAAAGAACATGAAAATTGGAAGTTGGAATGTTACGACATTAAAAAATGACTATCGTACCGACATTTTGACTGACAAATTCAGACGATTCGAACTGGATTTATTAGGAATATCAGAAACTCATATCCCAGGGGTAGACAGCACGACATTAGGCGGTATATAATTTGCTTACTCAGGCAGGAAGGATGGAGTGCGCAGACAGGGAGCAGGGCTCATGATGAATGAGGATGCCGCTAAATCTTGTTTAGGCTGGGAAGATATTAATAATAGAATACTAATTGCTCATTTTATGACTAGAAAGTTCAGGGTATCAGTTATTGTAGTATATGCCCCTGTAGAACCAACTGACGGAGATACTAGTGACTCAGATGAATTTTACTTACAGTTACAGGAGCAAATAGACAAGGTCCCAGGTAGAAATATGACGTTATTTCTCGGAGATTTTAACGCCCAGGTTTGTAGAAATAAGGATAGATGGTTTCCCAGCTTAGGTAAATTTGGTGTAGGAAAAGAAAACAGTAATGGATACAGACTTTTGCAATTTTGTAGGTATAAAAATCTAGTTATAACCAATACGGTGTTTGGTCATAAAATGGCTCATAAGCTAACATGGTATTCACGTGATGGTAAGACAGCAAACCTTATTGATTATGTTATAGTAAAGCGAAGACTGGCAGGATCATTAAAAGAAACTAGGGTATATAGGAGTGCTGTTATTGATGTTAAAAGTAAAGATCACCATCTAGTAGTGTCAAGGGTTAATTTAAAGCTGAAATATCGGAAGGGTAATTACCTCCCGGGAAGTTATGATGTTAGTAGACTCCAGGATGAGAATTTGAGAGAAACTCTCCAGGAACAGTTGAATACTAAACTTGAGAGTTTAAAATTTTATAATGTGGAAGATGGTTGGAATAATTTTAGAAAAATAATCTGTGAATTTGCTGAAGGTGTATTAGTGAAGAAATACAGAACTTCAGCTAATAATATTAATGAAACAGCTTTATGTTTAATAGAAAGGAGAAAGGACTTGTAGAAGAATTATCTGAGTGATAGATCGCATGAAAACCAAAGAAATGTAAAGAAAGTGGAGAAAGCATTGAAATATGAACGAAGGAGGTGTGAAGTGGAGGACATGTATAAAATTGCCTATGATTTAGAAGATCCAGCTAGACGGCATAATAGTAAAATATTGTACTGGCACGTTAACAAATTTAGAGGAAGTAGTCAATCCGGACTTGTCCCAGTTAAAGATAGGAATGGGGTGGGAATTAGCGATAAGGAAACAGCTAAAGCGAGATGGACCGAACATTTTGAGAACTTGCTTAACCGAGATAGAGTTGCAGGAAAAAATATAGAGGAAAATGAAAAAGTTTGTAATACCTAGGATGTGAAGGAAGATTTGTTTTGTGAGGAGGAATTAGCAACAGTACTAAAAGGATTAAAAATAATAAGGCTCCAGGTGCTGATTGGGTGATAAATGAGTTTCTTAAATATGATGTCTCTGATGTTAAAAATAAGTTATTGAAGATTATGAATATGATTTTGAAAAAAGGGAACCACTTAACGATTTTAGGAAAAATATAATTAAACCACTGTATAAGAAAGGTGATAAGAGGGAATTTCGTTATTATCGAGGCATTAGTTTGTTCTCTGTAGGTAGCAAATTACTTAGTAATATGATACTTTTTAGACTGAGAGATGCCGTAGACAAAGTTTTAAGAGAAGAGCAGTGCGGTTTTAGAAAAGGTAGAGGATGTGTTGACCAAATTTTCACTCTTAGGTTAATAATTGAGAAGTGCCTAAGTTTTCAAACACCTTTGGTCCTCAGTTTTATAGATTATGAGCAAGCGTTCGATTCTGTTGATAGAGGAGCTTTAGTAAAGGATTTATCCTTGTATGGTATACCAGACAAATACATTAAAGTGATTAGGGCTGTGTACGAGAATAACACTGTTGTGGTTGAGGTAGGAAATGAGGTGAACAGTTTGGTATTAAATGAGGAGTTAAGCAGGGTTGTGTTTTATCCCCCTTTTTATGGATTATTTTGATGGAATTTGTCTTAAGGAGCACAGGAAAGGCAATGGGAGACCACGGAATCAAATGGGGAGGAAAAAGTTTACTGGACTTAGATTATGCTGATGATTTAAGCCTCCTAGATGAAAGTGTGAGCAAAATGAATGAAGTTTTAGAGGTTTTGTGAGTTTAGGGTGCTAGAATTGGTTTGAAAATTAATGTTAGGAAGACTAAGTCACTATGGCTATGAATAAGTGAAGATGAAAAGGTGACGTTGGGTAATGAAAAGCTCGATCAGGTGGACAGCTTCACTTACCTAGGTAGTATTATTAGTAAAGATGGTGGGAGCAGTGAAGATGTTAAATGTAAAAAAGTCAAGGCTCAGAGTGTTTTTTCACAGTTAAAAAAAGTTTGGAAGAATAGGAAGATAAGTCTGCAAACCAAGATTAGAATCTTAGAAGCTACAGTGATGACAGTGGTCCAATATGGCTCTGAAGCATGGACGCTCCGAAAAGCGGATGAAGATTTGCTAGGTGTTTTCCAGAGAAATTGCTTAAGGATTGTTCTGGGTACCCGGCTGACTGACCGTATTTCAAACAATAGGCTATACGAAAAATGTGGTTCAATACCGCTTTCTAGGTCTATAATGAAAGAAAGGTTGAGGTGGTTAGGGCATGTTGTGCGGATGAAGGATGACATATTGCCGAAGATTGTTCTTTTTCGCCAACCATCTAGGGCTAAACGGAAAGCAGGTCGTCCCCGTCTAGGGTGGGAGGACGTCATAAAGAAAGATTTAAAGGAAATGGGAACTTCGTGGGCGGGTGTAAAAAGGGAGGCTTTGAATCGATTGGGGTGGAGGAGGAGCGTGCGTAGCTGTGTTGGCCTCAGGCGGCTTGGTGCTGCGATGAGTTGTTAGTTGTAGTAGTAGTATACACATCCCCCAAAAGCAACAATGTTGTAAAAACCACCCCGCTTTGCAAAAAAAAGCAAACCCAAATTTTATGCCTGCTAAAAAAGTAACATCAATTTCTTCGCCTCTGTGCCATAACAAGAATCGAAAACAAATCTATAACAGTAAAGAGAAGTTTAAATATTATTTTTTTCAGCCCTTTTGTGACAGCACAATCCTGAAATATTATTTTAACAACCTAAAGAAGTTACGATTTTAAGTTTTCTCTTCTTTTTAATACAAAATAAATATTTTCACCTCCCAGTTGGCTTTGGTGGTAATATGGACAGATTCTCGTGATAAATCTAAATTTAATGAAATACTTTTAGGTGGTATGCGTCATCAGTAAAATCTAATAGAGACCACACAAAAGTAACTGAAACTTTGTTTCGAGCTTGTTTAGAAAAAGAAACAGTCTTAACAATTAAAAACTTATTTATAACTCAAATATTAAAAACCAACTACAAAAAAAAAATTAAATTAAAATGTTACAGTGTCCCAACTCCAACCGGAGCGAGTGGTTCCAGCCCCAACCCAAAATATGCCATTGCGTTAGGGGGGCGCGCGCCCCCACCTAGATCTGCCACTGCACGGGATTTTAGGTTCTTAGACCTCTGTAGGTCTGAATTCCTTCGGCACTGCCCTATGGGATGGCCTAGACCAAGTATCAAACAATTGCTTAATCTAGCTTAAAATGTAAAATTAACATACCATAACCTGATTCAGATACTGAAAACAGTCGAACTTGTTTCTCACTATAATGTATTTCATGCACTAGACCTGCCAATAAGAGCAAAATTCTCCCTGGTTGATGTTACACTGAGCTTCAGTGTTTCCACTTCATATTTTTTTAAATCCCTAAAAGGCAAGTGGGAAATCCCTAGAAATTCCCATTTTCGATACCAAAATCCCTATAGGTTTCCTCATTTTCTGACTACTTTTCAAATCAGAGGCAACGCTATAGCGTTGCCTATAGTAAAGGCCATACGGCTCCGATGTTTTATTATTATTATTTTTTTTCCCCAGAGGCACTTCATATGGAAGGTGTCGTCACAGAAACTTCAAAGGGGGCTCATTCAATTGGAAATCGAGAGTTCTAGTGCCCTTTTTAATAGTCGAAAGTGATTGGAGAGAAACTACCCCCCCACCCATCCTTACCTCGAACACACCCAATCAAAATTTTGAGATAGCAATTTTCTTCACCGTAGTCAAAGTATAAGTATAAAATTTGGTCTGTAGGTATAAGATCACCCGCAGCCCTTAAGTATAGGGCCATATTCTACAGGCTGGGGGCAAATACGGTTTATAGAGACGGCGTTGTCATAAAAAGTTCAAAAAAGTCTCATTCGATTAGAAATTCAAAGAGCTAGTGCCCTTATTAATAGTCGAAAGTGATTGGAGGGCAACTAGCCCCCCCCCCTGCCCATCATTCCCCCATACACATCCAATCACATTTTGTTCAGCGTAGTTGATTTCCAAATAGAAAATATGTTTTTGAGGAGGACACTCCCCCATATCCCTCAGGGCAAAGGTTCCCCTCTCACTCCCACCTTTTCCCCAAACACATCCAATCAAAGTTTTGAGATAGCTATTTTATTCAACGTAGTTTTAATTTTCGGAAATTAGGTTTTTGAGGATGACCCCCCCCCCCCCAAAAGCCCTCAGGGCAAGGGTTGTAAGTTATGCCCTGGGGGCATTTAAGGTTTTTATAGAACGCGTTGTCGTAGAAACTTCAAAAAGAGCTCATTCGATTAAAAATTGACTTGGCTAGTGCCCTTTCCAATAGTCGAAAGTGACTGGAAGGCAACAAACACCCCTTCCACGCCCACCATTTCCACAAACACATCCAATCAAAATTTCGAGACAGCCATTTTGTTAAAAGTAGTTTTAAGTTATGGAAATTAGGTCTTTGAGGATGACAACTCCCCCACAGCACTCAGGGCAAGGGTTGTAAGTTATGCCCTGGGGGCATATAAGGTTTTGTATAGACAACGTTGTCGTAGAAAGGGCCAATTCGTAACTTCAGAAAGGCTTCATTCGATTGGAAGTTTAAATGGCTAGTTCCCTTTTTAATAGTCGAAAGTGATTCTAAGGCAACTGACACCCCTTCCACGCCCACCATTTACCCAAACACATCCAGTCAAACTTTTGGTATAGAAATTTTGATCAACATAGCTGTTCACAGTTCCTAAAATAACACATTTGAGCAAAACACTCTCCCCAAAGTCTTCAGGGGCAATGATAATAGGGCATGTCCAGGGGGCATGTATGGTTCTTATGGAAGGAATGCTCGTATAAACATCAGAGAGGACTCATTTGATTGGAAATTTACAGTTTTAGTTAATTTTTTAAGCGTCAAAAGATATTAGAGGGTAACCAGCTCCCCCGCAAAACCCTTTTTTCCCAAATGCATCCAATACAAATTTTAAGATAGCTATTTTGTTAAAAATAGTTCAAAGATCATATAACCAGAATTCCGGTGTCGACACAACCCCCAGGGCCCGGGGGCAGGCGTTGTAACTTATGCCCTGGGGGAATATATGGATCTTATGGGAGGGATGCCCGTATTAACTTCAAAGAGGGCTCATTTGATTGGAAATTGAAAGTTCTAGTTCACTTTTTAAGAGACAAAAGAGATTGGAGGGCACCTAGCCCCACCCCCCTCCACGCCCTTTTTCCTCAAACCCATCAGATAAGAACTTTGAGATAGCTTTTTTTTAAATAGTTTAATGACCATATAACGAAAACTCAGGGGTCAACACAGCCCCCAGGGCCCGAGGGCAGGTGTTGTAAGTTATGCCCTGGGGGAATATATGCTTCTTATTGAAGGGATGCTCGTAAAAAATTCAGAGATGTCTCGTTTGATTGGAAATTGAAAGTTCTAGTTAAGTTTTTTAGAGTCAAAAGAGATCGGATGGCAACTAGCCCCCCCCCCCACACCCACCTTTTCCCAAATGAATCCAATAAAATTTTTTAGATAGCCATTAAGTTAAAAAATGCTCAGAAGTCAGATAACAAAAACTCAGGTGTCATCACAACCCCCCAGGGCCCGGGGGCAGGCGTTGTAAGTTACGCCCTGGGGCATATATTGTTCGTATGAAAGGGATGCTCGGATAAACTTCAGAGAGGGCTCATTTGATTGGATATTGAAAGTTCGAGCTCACTTTTTAATATTCAAAAGAGATCCAAGGGCAGCTAACCCCCCCCCCCCACGTCTTCCTTTTCAAAACCCATCTGATGAAAATTTTGAGATAGACATTTGGTTAGAAATTGTTCAACGTTCGGATAAGAAAAAATCCGGTGTCAATAGAACCCTCCAGGGTACAGGGGAAGGCGTTCTAAGTTAGGCCCTAAGGGCATGTATGGTTCTTATGAAAGGGATGCTCGTATAAACTTCATAGAGAGCTCATTTGATTAGAAATTGAAAGTTCTAGTTCACTTTTTAAGAGTTAAGAGAATTAAACTAGCCCCCCACGCTCTTTTTTCCCAAAACCCGTCCGCTACAAATTTTGAGATAGTTTGGAAATTGTTCAAAAATTAGATAACAAAACTCCCCCCAGAGCCCGAGGGATAGGCGTTGTAAGCATTGTCCTGGGGGTGTATATGGTTCTTATGAAAGAAATGCTCGTATAAACTTCAGAGGGGGCTCATTTGACTGGAAATTGAAAGTTATAGTTTAATTTTTAAGAGTCAAAAGATATCTGAGGGCAATTAGTCCCCCCCCACACATTCCCTATTTTCCCCAAGCCCATCCACCCATCCAATAAAATTTTTATAATAGCCATTTCATTAAAAATAGTTCAAAGGTCAGATAAGAAAAATTCCTGTGTCGACGGAACCCGTCAGGGCCCGGAGGCAGGGGTTATGAGTAATGCTCTAGGGGCATATATGGTTGCTGTGGAAGGGATGCTCGTATAAATTTCGGAGAGGCCTCATTTGATTGGAAATTGAAAGTTGTAATTCACTTCTTAAGAGTCAGAAGTGATTGGAGGGCTGCTAGCTTCCACCCACACTCTATTTTTATCCCAGAAGCACTTCATATAGAAGGGATTGTCGTATAAACTTCAAAGGGGGCTCATTCGATTGAAAATTGAGAGTTCTAGTGCGCTTTTTAAGAGTCAAAAGTGATCAGAGGGCAACTGGCCCCCCAAGCTATTTTTCCTCAAATACATCTGATAAAAATTTGAGGTAGCCATTTTGTTAAAAATAGTTCAGAGATCAGATAAGAAAAACTCCTGTGTCGACCCCCCCCAGGGCTGGGGCAGGCGTTGTAAGTATTGCGCAGGGGGCATATATGGTTCTTATTGAAGGTATGCTCGTATAAACTTCCGAGAGGGTTAATTTGAATGGAAATTAAAAGTTGTAGTTCATTTTCTCAGAGTGAAAAAAGATTGGAGGGCAACTAGCCCCTTCCGCCGCCCACACCTTTGTGTGTATCGGATGAATAAACCCATCCGATAAAAATATGAGGTGACCATTTTGTTAAAAATAGTTCAACCATCAGATATTAAAACTCCAGGGTCGACACAACCCCCAAGGGCCCAGGGATAGGCGTTGTAACTTTTACTCTGGAGATATATATGGTTCTTATAGAAGAGATGCTCGTATAAACTTCAGAGAGGGCTCATTTGATTGAAAATAGAAAGTTCTAGTTCACTTTTAAAGCGTAAAAAGATCCCGAAGCTTAATCTTGTCCCCCCATGCCCTTTTCCCCCAAGTCCTTGCAATAAATAATTGCAGATATCAATTTTGTTAAATACAGTTAAATATCAGATAATAAAAACTCAGAGGTAGACCCAAGCCCATTATTTTATTTTGATACTATTGCTTTGGTAACAGTTAAGACACTTCGATGAATATTTGATTTTTTTTAAAGTTTGATTTTGGAATAAGGAATTTTTAAAAACTTTAAAATTTTTTGCAATCGAAAGCAAACAAAAATTAATTAAAAAAAACTTTCCGAAAAATAAGTTTTTCAAAAAAAAGTAAAGGGCATTTTAAACTTAAGCTCAGCAGATACAAATACCTTTTAAAATTCAAACTCAACACAACCTTATATTACTGTTAAAGAATAAATGAAATCCAAAACGAACAGACATTAAATAAAAAATCATAGCAAAACATACAACAAGTAATGATACACATGAATACATAGATCTTAAAGCGAGTAATACTTAGGTTGGATATATCAAGCTTAAGACGAAATAAATTTTTCCCATTGAAGTGCAAATGAAACTTAAAACGAACAAAAATTAAATAAACAATCAATGCAAACAGACTTCACTTACTTGACTTAAGGCTCCTGCTGTGGTTTCGGCGTAGAGAACGATGAGACAAGGCGTCTCAACGCTGACCCATCGCTCGCAAAGATCACAGCTTCTTCCACCAGGAGGTGGGCTTGGGTGAGGAATTCATTTGCTTTGTCTCTCCACCTAGTGTGTGGGCATCTTCTGGGTTGTTTCCAGCTGTGTGGGGTGGGGCCGAAGTCTAATGCGACCCGTCCTGGGGCTTCTCGAGGCATGCGAATGAGGTGGCTTTACCACCGATCAGTGCGCTGGGTGAGCTGCGTCGAGAAAGGAGTTTGAGCCGTGCGTGATTGGAGAGTCTGATTGCTAACGAAGTCAGTACAGTGAAGTCTTTCGATTCTTCGGAGATGTTTCGTCTGAGCGACATCGACGGCGCTGAGGATAGATGTGGCAGCTGGCCATGTCTCTGCTCCATACAGCAGGACGGTGCTGACTGACACATTGTAGATGCGCATTTTGGTAAAGCGGCTTATGTTTGGCTTCCGCCAGATGCTGATAAGCCTCCCAACAAGTGCTGAAGCTTTGGCAATTCGAGATGTAAGCTCTTTTGTGATCAAGCCATCATTCGACAGAATAGATCCCAGGTAAGTGAAGTCTTCAACCACATCTACTCGGTTGCTTCCGATGTTGACTTCCTTTACAGTAGAACGGGACGTGGGGGGCTCAAGGAACATAACTTTGGTTTTCTGCCAGTTGATCTTCAGTCCAACTTTCGAGGCTTCTTCTGAAAGCAACTGGAGAGCTTTGGTCATCTTATCGACGGTGCTCGCAACTAACGCTATGTCGTCGGCGAAGTCAGCATCAGAGAGTACCCGGTCTCCGAACTGAAGACCAAATTGAAGGCGATTCATCGTGCTGGCCATAACATGGTCTATGACGCAGTTGAAAAGCTTGGGAGCGGCGGTGCAACCTTGCCGGAAGCCAGTCTTCACCGGAAATGTGGGACTGCGTCTTCCATTTACTTGCACGCAGCTTTCCGTATCCTCATACAGCTTTTTAAAGAGTGAGCAATATTTCTTGGGTAGACCCGTAGTTCTTAGTATCAGCCAAAGAGAACGGCGATCAACAGAATCGAAGGCAGCCTTAAAATCCACGAACGCGATGTACGCTTTTTGGTGGAACTCCCGCGTCTTCTCGATCAACTGGCGCATAGTAAACATTTGCTCCTTCGGCAACCTGCCGGGCATGAATCCGGCTTGCTGGACTCTTCTATTTGTACGCAAAAAGGTGAAACCCCTGTCCGGGAGTGACATGGCGAAGAGTTTACCAGGAACGGAGAGAAGCGTGATCCCACGATAGTTGGAGCAGATTTGACGGCTGCCCTTACGTTTCCAGAGCGGCAATATGATGCCAGCACGTCAGTCATTCGGTATGCTTTCCGTCGTCCATACAGCTGAAAAGAGTATCTGGAGCCACAGAATCATGGCTGCACCCCCGTACTTGAGGAGTTCTGCAGAAATACCACAGACGCCGGGGGCTCGATTATTATTTAACCGTTTTACAGCATTTCGGATCTCAAAGGTGGTAAACGGTTGCGATACGAGGTAGGAAGCAGCCTCGGGTGTGGTCATTGCTACTTGAATCAGATCAGAGTCGGGATGAGCAACTGCCTCGGCATTCAGAAGCGTTGAGAAGTGACTACTCCAGGCAGAGAGTTGGCCTGTATCGTCATCCGGCATGCGTCCGTCAGCAGAAAAAACACGGCTCACGGTGGAAGTCCTCCCTTCCGTCAGCTCGCGGAGGTGTTTGTAGAGGGAGCAGGTGTCTCCTTTTCTCGAGGCATCTTCAAGATTGCTGGCTTTCTTGTCGACGAAGGTCTTCCTGTCACTGTGCAGTAGGCTATTGCGCAGTCGCCATTGAGTCGTCTGTACTCTGGCATATTCTTTGCTAAACGGGCCTTCCGGCGCAGCTCGATTACAGACAGAGTCTCCTGGGATATCCAGGGTTTATTCTTGTGTCTGCTGCGGCCAATGGTACTGCCAGCAGAATCGATTATGTTATCTTTGAAAGACTTCCAGGCTACTTCAGGGTCGTCCAGAACTTGGAGGCAGCTAAACCGGTTAGAGATATCGAGAGCATACTTCTGTTGCATCTGAGATGTAGCCAGACTAATCAGATCAAGCTTGGGAGGCCGTTTTTCTTGTCCTTGTGCTCTCAGGCATAGCCTGAGTGTGGCGACTACCATTCTATGGTCTGTGTTTCCAAGCTCGGCTCACCTATAAGTCCGACAATTTTTTATCAACGAGCGCTAATGACCCGAGATCATGACCTAATCGATCATCTTCTTTGTCTGGCTGTCGTTACTATACCAAGTGTATTTGTGTATATCTTGTCTCTGAAAGAGCGTGTTTGAAATAACCAGATTATGCATATTGCAGAGCTGGAGGAGTCTTTGTCCGTTGTCATTCAGTGAATCTGGAGTCACAGGGCCGAGAACACTTCTCCACGAGCCTTCCCTGTCATTTACCATCGCGTTATGGTCTCCCAGAAGAGTGACGATATCGTGGGGTGGGACTCTTGACAGGGTTGCTGAGAGCTCCGCATAGAACTGATCCTTCACTTCCGCAGAACTAGGATTGGTGGAAGCATAGCATACAATAATTGTCCACTTTCCATGCTTGTGCTTGAGCTGAGCCATCAGTATTCTATCTGAAATTTGTTTATAGGAGAGAAGGCATCTCTTGGCTCTAGCGTTCAGCGCGAGGCCTACACCATTTGTCTTTCTTTTTGGGTCACCAGACCAGATCAGGTGATGTCCTTCACCAATATCCTTGGACTCTCTTCCGACAAGGTGGGTTTCCGTAAGGCCAGCCACAGCTACTTTGAAGCGTTTTAGCTCATAGGCAAGCATTGATTTAGCTCCAGGAAAGTTGAGTGTGAGTACGTTCCAGGTGGCGAGTCGTATTCCACCCTCGTCAATAAGGTTCATTCGATGGTTTAAAATCGGTCCAGGGACAGTATCATCGGTCCAGGGACAGTAGGTCATCCGAGGCAGTATCATCGTTTTTCGTTGCGGTAAAATTTTCGGGTGGAGGGTTGCAGGCCCAACCGACCCTAGGCCTGGGATATAATTAGAGCTAGTACTTGCTTATATACTGAAAGTCCCTGGGGTGGGCTCCATCAACCTCATAAGGTTGAAGCTGCCCATTAATATGGAGCGTTTAGTTAGGGAAAACCCCATCTCCAGAGGCACGTGGTCAGCAGACATAGTCTGCCTCATTCCGGACGAACTTGAATAAATATTAATGTAAATTAATAAATAAATCTTAAAATGAGTAAAACTTAAATTGAATATGCAAATCAAGCTTAAAACGAACAAAAATCACCACAAACAAGAGTTTGGGTATGACCTCCTTCTCTCACTGTAAAAGCTTAAAACCTACTGCGTCATTGGCGCTTTACTGAAAACTATATGCGTCTTGAACAGTCTTGGAAAATACAAACAACATCAAATTGAATATTTGATGTGTAACGATATTAGTTATTGAAAGATCCATCAGTTCAAGAATTTATTTCACAATAATTGTGTTTTTATTTTCAATGCCGTAAAAACTTGGAAAAGAAAATATTTGTAATATAATCCGTTTTTTTTCAGTAAAGCGCCAATGACGCAGTAGGTCTTAGACTTTTACAGTGAGAGAAGGAAGTCCTACTCGAACTCTTGTATGTAGTGATTTTTGTTCGTTTCAAGCTTGATTTGTATATTCAATTTAAGTTTCACTCGTTTTAAGATTTGTTTATTAGTTTAAATTAATATCTATTGTATGTTTGTTTGCATTGATTGCTTATTTAATTTATGTTCGTTTTAAGTTTCATTTTTACTTCAATAGGTAACTATTTTTTTCGTTTAAAGCTTGATTTTCGAATTCAATCTAAGTCTTGTTCGCTTTAAGATCTGTTTTTTAATTTGCTTTATTGCCTCTTGTATGTTTTTGCTCAGATTATTTATTCAGCTTCTGTTCGTTTTGGGTTTCATTTATTCTTTAATCGTAATTTCTGGTCGTTTTTAGTTTGAAAAGGTATTTGGTTCTGCTGTGCTTAAGTTTAAAATGGCCTTTACTTTTCTTTGAAAAACATATTTTTCGGAAAGTTTTTTTAATTAATATTATAAAATGGGCAAAAATTATTCCATGTTTCAGATACCCTTTCCTTCATCCCCTGCTCTGTATGATAAGGTATTATGAAACGATACTGAAAGGATATATGAATACAACACGTTTGCCACCGTTTGTCTTTTAAAACATATCAACTGAGCTTTATACTGTTTTAATCAAATGAATATATATCAGCTCTTTTATACTTGTTTAAATAAAAAAAAAACAAGTTTTTCAACTGAAATAAAGGAACAGCGTTAACACTCAAAACGAAAAGAAATTATTCCGTTATATAAGAACTATCTGTGTCTTGAATAGTCTTGAAAAGAACTTATAATATCAAACTGAATATTTGATATGTAATGATGTTAATTGTTCAAAGCTTATCAGTTTAAGATTTTATTTTACTACAATTCTATTTCGCTGCAGGTACAAAGAAGCCAACAGCAGCAGGCAAAACTAAGACAACCACTACAGGTACAACTAATCCTAGAGATACAGATACGAATAAACCAACAGCTGCACGTATAACTAAGCCAACAGCTGCAGGTACAGCTAAGCCAACCACTACAGGTACAACTAATCCGAGAGATACAGATACGAATAAACCAACAGCTGCACGTACAACTAAACCAACAGTTGCAGGTACAACTAAGCAAACCACTACAGGTACAACTAATCCTAGAGATACAGATACGAATAAGCCAACAGCTGCAAGTACAGCTAAGCTAACAGCTGCAGGTACAGCTAAGCCAACCACTACAGGTACAACTAATCCGAGAGATACAGATACGAATAAACCAACAGCTGCACGTACAACTAAACCAACAGTTGCAGGTACAACTAAGCAAACCACTACAGGTACAACTAATCCTAGAGATACAGATACGAATAAACCAACAGCTGCACGTACAACTAAGCCAACAGTTGCAGGTACATCTAAGCAAACCACTACAGGTACAACTAATCCTAGAGATACAGATACGAATAAGCCAACAGCTGCACGTACAACTAAGCCAACAGTTGCAGGTACATCTAAGCAAACCACTACAGGTACAACTAATCCTAGAGATACAGATACGAATAAACCAACAGCTGCACGTACAACTAAGCCAACAGCTGCAGGTACATCTAAGCCAACCACTACAGGTACAACTAATCCGAGAGATACAGGTACAACTAATCCGAGAGATACAGATACGAATAAACCAACAGCTGCACGTACAACTAAGCCAACAGTTGCAGGTACAACTAAGCAAACCACTACAGGTACAACTAATCCTAGAGATACAGATACGAATAAGCCAACAGCTGCAGGTACAACTAAGCCAACAGCTGCAGGTACAGCTAAGCCAACAGCTACAGGTAAAACTAATCCTACAGATACAGGTACAACTAAGCCAACATCTGTATGTACAATTAAGCCAACAGCTGCAGTTACAATTAAGCCAACAGTTTCAGGCGCAACTAAGTTTTTATATTAAAAGACGATCGTTAGAAGAACAAACCATTGTATATATTGATTTAAGTCAGCTGCATGATTCTTTGTATAATAAACAACGAGCTCTAGCCTGTACTAACTTAAATGTTTAAAATAAAGAGCAACTTCAGAGATTTATTAATTATATTGAAGTTTACATAAAGGATCGATATACTTCATTATAACTCTGAACTATGTAAGTTTCATCGGACACAGATTAAACCTAGTAAAGAAAAAACCACAGCACATAGTAACTAAATTATATAAAGGATGGATATATTTCATTATTCGAGGTATTTTATGTTTTTTTTTATAAAGTCACCATAGTTTTTAAGGCGAACGGTAAAAATAGTTGCCATTCCTGAATCACGTTCTTTATTATAAATATAAAATTTTCACACATTATTATGACGCCCTAGACACCACAAACAATGGTATAATATCTTTATGATCATAACGATAATTTTGATGGACTTTGTTTTAAGGAGCACAGAAAAGGAAATGGGAGACCACGGAATCAAAGGGGGAGGAAAAAATCTCCTGGACTTAGATTATGCTGATGATTTAAGTATCCTAGATGAAAGTGTTAGCAAAATGAATGAACTTTTAAAGGTTTCGCAAGTTCACGGTACAATAATAGGTTTGAAAATTAACGTCATGAAGACCATGTCGCCAAGACTAAGAAATAAGTAATGGTGAAGAGGTGACGTTGGGTAACAAAAAGATCGAGCAGCTGAGCAGCTTAACTTACCTTGGCAGTATTATTAGTAAAGACAGTGGGATCAGTGAAGATGTTACAAATAGAATAGCCAAGGCTAAAGATGTTTTTTCACATTTAAAAAAAGTTTGGAAGAATAGTTAGATAAGTCTGCAAACCATATTGGAAGCCACAGTGATGACCAGGGATGAATCTCCAGCATTTCTGTTGGATGCATTTCGGGAAAACGCGTCATATGGGGGGGGGGATGGGTCGCTGCCCTCTGATCACTTTGACTCTTAAAAAGGGCACTAGAACTTCTGATCACCAATCCAATGAGCCCCCTTTGAATTTTATTTGACCACCCTTTCTATAAAAAACTGGTATGCCCCAGGTCATAAATTAATACCTTTGCCGTGAGGGCTGTAGGGGGGGGGGGTGTCATGTTCAAAGACATAATTTCCGAGCCTTTTAACTGCGCTGAACAAAATGGTTATCTCGAAATTTCAATTGGATGTGTTTAGGTAAATAATGGGTGTGGGGAGGACTGGTTGCCCTTCTTTCACTTTTGACTGTTAAAAAGAGCAGTAACCCTCTCAATTTAAGTGTTTCATGTCAAGTTAAATTTTTTATGCAATGTTATTGTTTATTTTCGTTTTTGAATCGCATTTTTTTTCTTTTTTTTCTTTTTTTTTAAGTGTTTATTCCACTATTCACCTTGCGATTTGAGTGGGTTATAAATAAATATTATTATTATTATTATTACTATTTCCAATTGAATGAGTATTTTTAACGTTTCTACGACAACTCCTTCTGTACAAAGTGCCCAGGTCTAAAACAAACAAGCCACCCCCCCCCCCCCAAAAAAAAATATATGTATAAGCAAATAAATAATAGATTGTGATAACATTATTGTTTACTTAGGCAGCGCTATTGCGCTACCAATGATTTTGAATATCTTCCTGTTTTCTTCCTGTTTTATTTTTGACTAATCTTCTGTTATAACATATTGGAAGATCAGTTTTACAAATAGAAACATTTGTTTACAAATACAAGCAGGTCTCTAATTTATATCACTGTCCAAATTTTTAAGTAATGGATTATAGTAGTTGAAAGCCACTCGCTCTATCGTTTTTGAGAGTTTATAAACAAAAATTGGATTGATTTTTTTCATATTTCAAGTTGCCAGGAAGGGCTTGTTTCAGCTCCCGCTGGATTGAGATTCTAGGTAAATTCATTTCTTGATAACGTTTACTAGTGAATTTTAAAGAAATATAATTTGTAATTCTTATTAACGATCTTTTCAGACTTACTATAATATGTTTTTTTCAGACTAAAGCAAATATTTTTCGCTTTAGCTAACATGAAAATCGCAGCGTAAAGTAATTTAGTTTTAGATTTACAGGTTATATTATTCACGAAACACTTTTCGTGTAGTTATGTGCTGAAACAATTCTTCTCCCAAAACTACCCATTTTGCCTTACCTCCTATTAGGGCTAAATTTACCATTTGGTTATTGGCCCAGTACCTATGGAATCACTAAAATTAAGGAAATAATCACTCTGTAGTGACTCAATGTAACTATAGTCGAAAACACATTTTGATTACTAAAACTATTTTTTTTTCGTTCTTCTCTGTGCTTAGTACTTCAAGATGGCCTTAAAATACGGGTTTCAACATTTCATCTGCCTCGTTCTTAGTTTTGAGTCAGAAAGGAATGAAATTTAAGTAGTTCATTCATCGACTTTAAATTATCATGCCAAAATTTCAAATATTAGAGCATTTCTTCTCCTTTCTAGAGCAGACGTTCTTAATGAACCCAACTTAACTTTGTATTTCATCAGCACAAACTTGTCCATAGCCTTCCCACAAAACGACTGAGAAATAGCTCTTGAGAAATAGTACAACGGGTTTGTACCCCACCCCCATGAAATTTTGCCCGACTCGTAAAAACAGAGATAATAATAATTTTATTTTTGCCCGGTCATAGAAGAAAAAGAAGAGCAGAGTAATACAAACCCAAAAAAGGAAAAACAAAAACACTTCAGCACCAAAGAATAAAATTAAACAATATTTTTTCATTCGCACTCGTAGATTAGGTGTAGCCTAGAGGCAAAAATGCGAACAATGTTTAGAAACGCCTTTCTTCTGCAATTTTTTCAGTAGATGTCACAATGAAAATTGGGTCTACCATATTTTGAGTTAGAGATCTTAAGTAATCGGGGGTCTCTCATAGAGCGGGTAACGCAGCAAAAACTTGAGGTATTTGCAGTATACAGATCGGAGTTTTCGTCTTATCAGTTTGTGTGAACCAGTCCCAAAGCCAGGGGAGTAGCTCCAACATTTTTTTTGTTTTTGGGGGGGGGGGGGCCAAATAGGGGTACATATCCGGATAGTCAAGGGGTATGGGCTATATAATTGTTATTGTCTCCATATTATGGGGGGGGGATAATCTACTTTATTTTAATAAAAAGAAAATTACAAAAATGTATTATATGCCAATCGGACAGACTTTACGTAGGAAATAATCTCAGAGCAGACAGGATACAACGTGGTTTCTCACAGTACGGCTTTAGTACGTCTGTGACGATCACTTTGACATTGAGAGCTCTCTCAAGCACCGAAGTTAAGTACGTTTTTATTATACTTTTCTACATGATGTTCTGTGTTTAAACATCCATTGGCAATGATAAGAGCATTAAGCATGACACTGGTTAAACTTAGATAGGGGGAGGAAAAACTGTAAACAGTACTTAGAATGGAGAGAAAAGCTGTAATTTATAGTTACCGTGTTTCGTTCTCTCTTATCACATATTTTACACACGTGTTTGATTCAGGTTTTCCAATTCTTTTAGTTTTTTTTTATCATTCATTTTAGTTGTTTACAATCTATTGTTTACAATCTATATTCGTATATTTATAATTTGTTGCTTGATCCGTTAGTTTATTTTATGTTTTATTTATTCTAATAACTTTATATATTTTTCATGGAATATTTTCTAGGTTATAATTAAAATTTATATTAATTTAGTATTAACGAGAAGAACCCACTTGGTACTTTTTGTCAAAAATAATATTTAAAGTTTCGCATTTCCTATCTCTAAATCTGCACCGGCCATATTTCAAAAACTCCTTCATGAAACAGTTCGTGGTAACGAACTGTAAGTAAGGAGCGAGCCGGCTCAATAGAAACCGAAACTCTAAAAAACGGAATTTTAATATCAATAGATACATCAAAGGAATCAAATTTTTATGCTGATTTTAAATATATAAGTTTCGTCAAGTTTAATCATACCCATCAAAAGTTACATGCCTGAGAAAATTTGCCATATTTTCGAAAAAAGGAGGAAATAACCCCTAAAAGTCATAGAATATTGATGAAAATCACACCATCAGAATCAGCGTATCAGAAAACCCTACTATAGAGGTTTCAAGTTTCTATCTGCAAAAATGTGAAATTTTGTATTTTTGGCCAGAAGAAAGATCAAGGATGCGTGTTTGTTTGCTTTTTTTTCCAAGGTTGATCGTGTTGATCCAGTAGTCTTATAGTATCGTGAGAGGGCTCATTCAAACGGAAATTAAAAGTTCTAGTGACCTTTTTAAGTGACCAAATTAATTCGAGGGCAATTTGGCCCCGTCCCACACTCATTTTTTTCCTGAAGTCAGCCAATCAAAATTTTGAGATAGCCATTTTGTTCAGCATAGTCGAAAATCTAAATAATATGTCTTTGAGGATGACTTAATTCCCCACAGATCCCGGGGGAAGGCCTGCAAGTTATAAACTTTGCCCATTGTTTACATATTGTATTGGTTATTGGGAAGTATACAGGCGTTTTGAGGAGGAATTTTTTTCTAGTGGGGGGTCGGGGTAGGAGTATGAGTTACGGGGGAGGATATTTCCTTGGGGGAAGGTACATTTCTATGAAGGGGGCGACAGATTTCCCATCATTATTTAAAAAACAACCAGAAATTAAATAAAAAAAAAAAGTTTTTTTCAAATGAAAGTAAGAAACAACATTAAAACTCAAAACCAACAGAGATTATTCCGAATAAGAGAGGGCTCACCCCCTCGTCAATACCTTGTTCTTTACACTAAAGTTTTTTTTAGTACTTTCAAAAGAGCTATTTATTCTAATTAACCGGCCTTTGTGATTCAGGGTTTGTGATTCGAACAAAATTATCGAACTTTAGCGTAAAAACCGAGGTACTGACTAGGGAGCGAACTCCCTAATATACGTACTAAAAACATACGAATATAGAAATTCGTTACGTCAGTTAATCTGTAAGTTACGTCAGAACCAAATTTCGAGAAAGCCATTTAGCCAAAAAAAGGAAAATTAATATGCCAATTTCGTTTTAATTATTCATGTACGGTGAGCCAAAATCAAAGCTGCATTAATTTAAAAACGTTCAGAAATTCACTAAAAAAAACAAGTTATTTTTAACTGAAAGTAAGGAGCGACATTAAAACTTAAAACGAACAGAAATTATTCCGTATATGAAAGGGGCTGTCCCCTCCTTAAAGCCTCGCTCTTTACGCTAAAGTTTGACTCTGTCTCACAACTTTATTTTTTAAAACCATAAAAACTTTAGCGTAAAGAGTGAGGCGTTGAGAAGGGGACATCCCCTTTCATATACGGAATAATTTCTGTTCGTTTTAAGTTTTAATGTCGCTCCTTACTTTCAGTTTAAAAAAACTTGCTTTTTTTAGTTAATCATACAATAGCTCCTCCTCATAAAGTCAATCTTTCTTCACTTCTAAATTGCCAAAATTCCCTCACTATTTTCAGAGGGGGGACTTGCTCCGGGCGTAGAAACTTTAGGAGTGCAGAATTTCGAATAAATAATCTAACGGTTGTAACCTTTTTGTATATCTTTTTTTTTATTAAAATAAAGTAGAGTGGGCAGATGGGAGTTTGCAAGTAAATTGAATCCGAAAATTTTCTTTTTCCCATATCTTCATAGCCATTCCTTTAAAATATAAGTATTTAGCAATAAAAGTAAAATATTGTCATGATTTGGATCCCAATCGGTTGTTCCATTTTGATCCCTTAAGGGGATTAAAAACAACCAATAGTTAAAGAGCCTGAAATCCCTTTTGGGTATTGTGGCAAAAAAAACACCTTAGAATCACCACTGTTGAAAACACTAAATAGGAAATAGGTACAAACAAGTTTAAAAAACGCATCAAATATTTGTTTATATTTATTTTTGTTACGTTTTTACGAGTCAAAAATACATTTCAGGGTGGGGGGGAGGTTCGAATACAAATTATTAATTATATGAGGGGGTTGCCCTCTCCTCAATACCTCAATCTTTACGCTAAATGATCGAGAAATTATGCCCCAAATTCCTCTGAATAATCAGATAAGGGGTGCTCGAACGCATCATAAGTGTATTTTAGGTTGATTATTATGGTTCCTAGATCCTAGTATTCTGACTAAGTTGTATTTTTTTTTTTTTTTTTTGTGTGTGTGACAGAACCTATATTGCTATCAAGAGTCACGTAAGAAAATATGTCTTCATTGAACACCCAGTTATAATTGGAAAAAATTTAAGTTTTTTTTTATGCTTTCGTGGTGTAGCTGTTACAACTAAATTGCCATATACTGAGTGTCAAGCTGGTCAAAATTGTCACTAATATTGCCTGGTAGAATTGTCGATAGATACTTGTTTTACGAGTTCCTTTTTTTATATCAACGGGAAAATACGACAGTTTTTTTCCAATCGGATGAATATTGAAGTAAACTCTTGTATTTTGGGTAAAAAGGTCCGGCTTTGTCTAATGGTTGAGATAGAAAATGACCTTACTGTTTATATCTCTCTACAGTGCCCGGGATTATTAAAATGGGTATAGGATTATCTTTCTATTAGCGCTGCATTTCGTATTGCCAATTTTAGTAATTTAACGTATGCTGGAATATACTCCACGGATTTCGAATTTCTATTGATGCAAATTAATGGATTTCCATTTATGTAAACAAATCCTCAAAACTGCTCTAGAATATGCTAAAGAAACAACGAATAAAACACGCAAAAATAATTTGAAAATCACTGGCATGATGTGCAGAAATCCCAACTACCCTTCACTTATCTTATAGAAGATTTTTCAGTTCATTTGCTGCTGTTAAACTTCTATTATTGCTACAAAATAATCAGCAAAATCTCACAAATTACTACGAAATTTTTAAAGAAATGATCAATTTTTCAGTGTTGTCCTTTTTTAAAAATTTTCTATTCACGTGATTCCTGAACACTTTTTCTCAGGTGCACTGGAAAATTACAACGCATGTAAATGTTTATTATCCCACAAAAGACCTCGTAAAAAATCGTCCGTAATCTGAACAATTTCTGAGGTATGTCGGAACTAAGGGTTACTGTTTTACGGTTTTTGGAGCAATAAGAATTCCTTATTTTGAAAACCAACAGTGCTAAGTTTTTTTTTTTGCACGTGAAAATTCTCGGTGAGCGATGAAATTTCACAAAAATGGGGGCATTTTCAGAGCAGAGTAGTAAAATTCAATTTCGATTGCAAATTTTATATTGTGATTGCAAATTTTCATGGGGAACATGTAAAATCTAATTTGGATTTTTGGTTTAAGTTTGGCATGCTTTTAAATGCAACACATTTTTCAGGTTGACTGTGCTTGACGTTGAAAAATATGCTCGATAAAATTACTCGGAAATGGCGGCATTAATTCATGATAATGCAAGAATTGAGTTTCGACTGGAAATTCTGCATCGTGATTAGGAATTTTCAAGGGAATAATGGAAAATTTCTAATTCTAATTTTTGGTTTAAGTTCGACATGGTTTTTGATGTCACACATAGCACAAGTTGACTCAGCTTGAATTTGATAAATATTTTCGATACAATTATGCAAAGATGGTGGTATTGTCCCAGCAATATGCGACAATTGCACTCCAATTGCAAATTTTGCCTTGTGGATGCAAAATTTTGATGGGAACCATTGGAAATTTAAAACAATTTTGTCCTTTTGTTGTAAACAATAAATGTCAGACGCTTACTTCCTATGGTAGCATATTGAAATGCAAATTTTGATAGGGATCATGGAAAATCTGTAGTTTAAAAATTTTTGGTTTAAACTTGGCACGCCTTTAAAGACCACACATACAAAATCGACTGCCCTGGAAGTCGGAAAATATAAGTTTTCGTTCCTTTCTGAAACTTGCAGTACGTGTGATAAAATTTCGCAAATACGGCGGTGGTATTTTGTACACAGCTAAGCGCGCTCCTCCTCCATCCCAATTCATTCAAGACCTCCCTCTTCACACCCTCCCAAGAAGTTCCCATTTCCCTTAAATCTTTCTTTGCATTCTCCCACCCCATTGTATTCATATTTTAGTATAGTACTAAAATAATCTGAATTCCAGATTATACCCTTAATTTTACCTAAACGTATATGTAACAGTCTACGATGCCGAAGTCCCTTCCAAATTTTGCAACAAAATTCAGCGCTTTTGGAAAAAAAATGCCCGACATTTATTTAGAATCATATAGAATTTATGCGCACATTTCAAAAGAACATAAAAACGAAGGAAAAGATCGAAACAAGGAATGAAAAAGAAAATTGAACTACTAGGAGGAGCCAAAATAATGGCCCTGGTCATGAGAGTTCATATACTGAGGTGGGACTTGTTGATTCATCTGTTGCTGTGAATATATCTGCTGTTGCTGCTGGAGTCCCTTGCATATGAGCTTGTCCACTTTGTTGCCTAGGGTTCATCGACACAGAGCTTAACTGGCCAGTACTTATTGGACCTCGCGGCACTCGTCCAAAACTGCGAGCGAGTACTCCCGGATTTGGATTCATGATTGGTGGTGATTGTCAAATGTTGGTAGCTGCTGCGACTGATAGTTAAGCTGTTACTAGGAGTAGAAATGACCCTATTGATCGTGACAGTACAAAATTCGGTTATCAAAAGAATGTATCTCGTGACAGTACACCATATATGGGCATAGAACCACGTGGTTTATGGTTTTTGTCAGTGAGAATGGAAAAACAGTATTTTTCTCACTTGAAAAAACAGGAATTTTCTCACTTTTATTGATGTTTTAATGGTTTTTGTCAGTGAGAATGAAAAAACAGGAACTTTCTCACATTTATGTCTGTTTTATGGTTTTTGTCAGTGAGAATGGAAAAACAGGAACTTTCTCACATTTATGTCTGTTTTATGGTTTTTGTCAGTGAGAATGGAAAAACGGGAACTTTCTCACTTTCATGGATTATTGAGTCATATATCAAATTGTTTCCGGAGAAGTTAATTAATGTCTGACAGATGACGTAAAGTTAATTAATGTCTTTGATGTATTTCCAAAGAGAATGTTTCCGGGGCAAGGTTTAGATCACACGTGACAGATGATGTCATGATTGATTGATTTGACACGAAAGGGAATTAATTTGTTGTTTCTAAAGAGAATTGTTTCTGAGCGAATGTCTATTAATGTCTTTGGAGTTCTACCAAGAGAATTGTTTCCGAGTGAATGTTTTGATCTTAGCAATGAAGAGATTGATTCACGAAAGGGTTTCCAAATAATTTGAAATGTGTCAGCGCAGAGATGCCAAAACAAAAGGAATACTCTGAAATTACGTTTAGGGATTATTTGGGCGAAACCGTTTTAGACATTCTATGAAATTATTTCGGCGAAACAGTTAGAGACATTTTAAAAGATGATTTAAAAGATGATTTTAGAAGAGGATTTGAGGGTGAAACTCTGTGGTCGTTATAATACACAAGTTCCATTTGAACAGTGTCTTGAGGTCCCCTACCCCAACCCAATGGCTCCTCATACCCCACGGGTCCTCATACCCCACCCCAATCCCGAAGGAAGCCCCGGTCCTCAAAGGCCCCCCAGGCTCCCAAAGGGCCCCCGGACCCCCAATGTTATGTTATGTTATGTTATGCTATGTTATGTTATGCTATGTTATGTTATGCTATATTATGTTATGTTATGTTATGTTATGCTATGCTATGTTATGTTATGTTATGCTATGCTATGTTATGTTATGATAAGTTATGTTATGATATGTTATGATAAGTTATGTTATGCTATGTTATGTTATGTTATGTTATGCTATGTTATATTATGTTATGTTATGTTTTGATATTATATGTTATGTTATGCTATGATATGCTATCTTATGTTATGTTATGCTATGCTATGTTATGTTATGAAATGTTATGTTATCTTATGTTATGCTATGTTATGTTACGTTACGTTATGATACGTTATGTCATGTTATGTTATGCTATGTTATGCTACGTTATGTCATGTTATCTTATGTTATGTTAGGTTATGTTATGTTATGTTATGTTATGTTATGCTATGCTATACTATGCTATGTTATACTATGTTATGTTATGTTATGCTATGTTATTTTATGTTATGTTACGTTATGCTATGTTATGTTATGTTATGATATGTTATGTTTTTCTATGTCATGTTATGGTATGTTATGTTATGTTATGTTATACCTTTCAAAAGACATTTCAGAGCAATTTCCTTTCGTAATGTCCCTTCTAAACATGGTTTACTTTGTCACAGTTACATTCTCTTAATTTTTCAAAGTTCATTTTGAATTTTTTTCATTGAAATACAAGAGTTAGATTATTTCACTAATGTTTTGTCGTGGTTTACCTTGTCACAGTTACATTCTCTTGATTTTTCCAATTTCATTTTGTATTTCTTTCGTTGAAATGCATGAGTTGGAATATTTCAGTAGTGTTTTGTTGTGGTTTACCGTGTCATAGTTACATTTTCTTGATTTTTCAAAGTTCATTTTGTATTTCTATTGTTGAAAAGCAAAAGTTGGAATATTTCAGTAGTGTTACGTCATGGTTTACTTTGTCACAGTTACATTCTCTTGATTTTTCAAAGTTCATTTTGAATTTCTTTCGTTGAAATGCATGAGTTGGAATATTTCAGTAGTGTTTTGTCGTGGTTTACCGTGTCACAGTTACATTTTCTTGATTTTTGAAATGCAAGAGTTGGAATATTTCAGTAGTGTTTTGTCGTGGTTTACCTTGTCACAGTTACATTCTCTTGATTTTTCAAAGTTCATTAGAATTTCTTTCGTTGAAATGCAAGAGTTGGAATATTTCAGTAGTGTTATGTCATGGTTTACTTTGTCACAGTTACATTTTCTTGATTTTTCAAAGTTCATTTTGTTTTTCTTTCTTTGAAATGTAAGAGATGAAATATTTCAGTAGTGTTTTGTTGCGGTTTACCTTCTCACTGTTTCATTCTCTTGACTTTTCAAAGTTCGTATTGGTTTTCTTTCATTGAATTGCAAGAGTTGGAATATTTCAGTAGTGTTTTGTTGCGGTTTGCCTTGTCACAGTTAAATTCTCTTGATTTTTCAAAGTTCATTTTGGTTTTCTTTTATTGAATTGCAAGAGTTCGAATATTTCAGTAGTGTTCGATCGTGGTTTACCATGTCACAGTTACATTCTCTTGATTTGTCAAAGTTCATTTGAATTTATTTCGTTGAAATGTGAGAGTTGGATTATTTCAGCAGTGTTTGTCATGGTTTACCTTGTCACAGTTACATTTCATTAATTTTTCAAAGTTCATTTTGAATTTCTTTCGTTGAAACGCAGGAGTTGGAATATTACAGTAGTGTTTTGTCATGGTTTACCATGTCACAGATAAATTCTATTGATTTTTCAAAGTTCATTACGAATTTCTTTCATTGAAATGCAAGAGTTGGAATATCTCAGTAGTGTTTTGTCATGGTTTACCTTGTCACAGTTACATTTTATTAATTTTTCAAAGTTCATTTTGAATTTCTTTCGTTGAAATGCAGGAGTTGGAATATTTCAGTAGTGTTTTGTCATGGTTTACCATGTCACAGATAAATTCTATTGATTTTTCAAAGTTCATTACGAATTTCTTTCATTGAAATGCAAGAGTTGGAATATTTCAGTAGTGCTTTGTCATGGTTTACCTTGTCACAATTACATTCTCTTGATTTTTCAAAGTTCATTTGAATTTCTCTCATTGAAATGCAAGATTTGGATTATTTCAGTAGTGTTTTGTTGTGCTTTACCATGTCACAGTTACATTCTCTTAATTTTTTAAAAGATTAATTAGAATTTTTTTCGTTGAAATACAAGAGTTGGAATATTTCCGCACTGTTTTGTTATGTTTTACCTTGTCACAGTTACATTCTCTTAACTTGTCATAGTTTATTTCTAGTTTTTCTCATTGACATGCAAGAGTGGGAGCATTTTAGTAGTGTTTTGTCGTAGTTTTCCTTGTCACAGTTACATTCTCCTGATTTTTCAAGGTTCATTTTGGTTTTCTTTCATTGAAATTCAAGAGTTGGAATATTTCAGTAGTGCTTTGTTATGGTTTACCTTGTCACAATTACATTCTCTTGATTTTTCAAAGTTCATTTTGGATTTCTTTCGTTGAAATGCAAGAGTTGGAATATTTCAGTAATGTTTTGTTGCGGTTTACCTTGTCACAGTTACATTCTCTTAATTTTTCAAAGTTCATTTTGGTTTTCGTTCGTTGAAATGTAAGAGTTGGAATATATCAGCAGTGTTTTGATGTGGTTTACCTTGTCACAGTTACGTTCTCTTGATTTTTCAAAGTTCATTTTGGATTTCTTTCGTTGAAATGCAAGAGTTGGAATATTTCAGTAGTGTTTTGTTGTGGTTTACCTTGTCACACTTACATTCTCTTAATTTTTCAAAGTTCCTTTTGGATTTCTTTCGATGAAATGCAAGAGTTGGAATATTTCAGTAGTGTTTCGTCATGCTTTACCTAGCCACAGTTACATTCTCTTGATTTTTCAAAGTTCATTTTGGATTTCTTTCGTTGAAATGCAGGAGTTGAAATATTTCAGTAGTGTTTTGTCATGGTTTACCTTGTCACAGATACATTCTATTGATTTTTCAAAGTTCATTACGAATTTCTTTCATTGAAATGCAAGAGTTGGAATATTTCAGTAGTGCTTTGTCATGGTTTACCTTGTCACAATTACATTCTATTGATTTTTCAAAGTTCATTTGAATTTCGTTCATTCAAATGCAAGAGTTGGATTATTTCAGTAGTGTTTTGTTATGGTTTACCTTGTCACACTTACATTCTCTTAATTTTTCAAAGTTCCTTTTGGATTTCTTTCGTTGAAATGCAAGAGTTGGAATATTTCAGTAGTGTTCTGTCATGGTTTACCTTGTCGCAGATACATTCTCTTGATTTTTCAAAGTTCATTTTGAATTTCTTTCATTGAAATGCAAGAGTTGGAATATTCCATTAGTGTTTTAGCATGGTTTACCTTGTCACAGATACATTCTATTGATTTTTCAAAGTTCATTACGAATTTCTATCATCGAAATGCAAGAGTTGGAATATTTCAGTAGTGCTTTGTCATGGTTTACCTTGTCACAATTACATACTAATAATTTTTCAAAGTTCATTTGAATTTATTTAATTGAAATAAAAGATTTGGAATATTTCAGTAGTGTTTTGTTGTGCTTTACCATGTGACAGTTACATTCTCTTAATTTTTCAAAGTTCCTTTTTAATTTCTTTCGTTGAAATGCAAGAGTTGGAATATTTCACTAGTGTTTTGTCGTGGTTTACCTTGTCACATTTACATTCTCTTAATTTTTCAAAGTTCATTTTGAATTTCTTTCGTTGAAATGTAAGAGTTGGAATATTTCAGTAGTGTTTTGTCATGGTTAACCTTGTCACAGATACATTCTCTTGATTTTTCAAAGTTCATTTCGAATTTCTTTCTTTGAAATGCAAGAGTTGGAATATTTCAGTAGTGTTTTGTCGTGGTTTACCTTGTCACAGGTTCAGGTTCAGGTTCAGGTTCATTTATTATTCAATCTTACATAATGACACTAAATATATACAGATATCTGGCAGTGAGACAAGCTCGTTTTGCACAGATAAAAAAAGAAAAACAATAAAGAAATATATGGATTTTCATTCAAAATGGTAGACTTCACAAACAAATATAAATAAATCAATAAATGTAAGGTTAATTACTCACCACATCACGGCAGACACCCACCCGACGATACATAAACAACTCTCAACCAGCAATGGGGAAAGAAGAAGGATATAAAGATCCGAGAGATATCGAAAAATAATAACAGAGAGAAAAAAAAAAAAAAAAAAAATTAAAATATTATTTTACTAATAAATTTCCAAAAGGAATGATTTTATTTTATTTTTTAAAATTCCGATCGACACATCAAAATCAAAAAAAGATTCATATTGGTTCCACGCGGCCACCACACTATTTCGTAGAGAAAACCGGGACCTCTCTGAAATTATCAACGGCTGGCGTAGTTTGCGTATGCTGCGAGCTAGATGAGAAGATGGCGGAGCAACTGGGAACAAATCAAAAGAATAGAAATAACTGGGCAGTGACAGGAGATTATGATTAACCTTGAATAATATCGAGTTAAAAGTAACTGCAAGTTCAACAGGAAGAATATTCAATAAACAATATAAACTATTTGTAGAAGACTTACTGGGGAAAGACGCTGGGGAAGGAAGATAACTTTTTAAAATACGAAGCGCCTTATTTTGTTGCCTCTGAAGCGGAATTAAATGGGATCTGAAAGTATTCAAGTAAATAAGTGGGCAGTAATTTAGATAAGAATGAACAAGAGCGAAATAAATAGAACGCATAGCTTCGAGCGGCAAAATGAATTTCATACGTTGCATAATACCCACGTTCCTTCCAAGCTTCAAACTTATACCATTTATATGCAGCTTCCAACTCAAATTTGAGTCAACCAGTACACCAAGGTAACGAATAATCTCAACACGTGATATATGTATGTTTTTTCCAGAATTCTTGACTGTTGCATTCTGAATTCTGTCACGGATGGATTAGTGAATTTTTACCACAAAGAGGAGGCCGGAGGAGGGGGGTCTACAGGTGTTTGTAGCATCCCTTATGCATAATATAATTTCTGTTTGTCTTCAAGTCTTAATGTGCTTTAATCAGGGGGCTTCAATTCAGGGAAATGACGGCAGAGCAAGTAAAATTTATTTTTCAAAATCAAAGGGGGAGGGCAGTTTTGCTGTATTTTTATTTCTAAAATAAAAATACAGAAAAAGGTATTTCTTACGAAAAATACCGAAAAAGTTATCTCAAAAATTTAGGGTAGTAGCAAACCCTTCCGTATTCCAATAACCCTTCCAATTAACCCTTCCAAAACCGTATAACCTCCCCTGGATACGGCCTTGGTTTGCAGCTAAAATTGGTACTATATAATTTTATTTCACTTAAGGTAACTTGGTTTAAAAACGTAATCCGCCTCAAAGCATCTCAGCGACATCTTATAAGCAATGATAATCAGACAGCAACACTGAAGATTAGACTTGTTGTCCCAGAAGATTTCGGTCATTACACGATTCTTGCAGAAAACCCAACAGGTAACAGGTAGGTTAAGTTAGCTTATCATGAGCGCTCATTTTAAGTTAACCTAACCTAACCTAACTTAAATAAGGAGAAATGTTTACTAGCTAATCTAACCTAACTTAGCTAACCTAACGTAACTTAGCTAACCTGACCAAACACCAACCCAGACATGTAAACAAATAAATTCAGACATAGAAACAGATAAAGATATGCACTTTAGACATTAAACCAACAAAGACAAATTCTTGGACTTGTAAAAAACCAACCCAGATACAAACATTTGTGAAATATTCCTAATCAAGAGAATTTAACTGTGACAAGGTAAAACATGAAAAAACACAACTGAAATATTTCCAACTCTTGCATTTCAGCGAAAGAAATCCAAAATGATCTTTGAAAAATCAATAGAATGTGACTGTGACTAGGTAAAACACATCAAAACACTACTGAAATATTCCAACTCTTGCATTTCAACCAAAGAAATCCAAAATGATCTTTGAAAAATCAAGAGAATGTAAGTGTGTCAAGGTAAACCACGACAAAACACTAATGAAATATTCCAACTCTTGCATTTCAATGAAAGAAATGCAAAATAAACTTTGAAAAATCAAGAGAATGTAACTGTGACAAGGTTAAGCACAACAAAATACTACTGAAATATTCCAACTCTTGCATTTTAATGAAAGAAATTCCAAAAGGAACTTTGAAAAATCAAGAGAATGTAACTGTGACAAGGTAAACATCGACAAAACGCTACTGAAATATTCCAACTCTTCGATTTCACGAAAGAAATTCAAAATAAACATTGAAAAATCAAGAAAATGTAACTGTGTCAAGGTAAAGCAAAACAAAACACATTTCAATGAAAGAAATCCACAATAAACTTTGAAAATCAAGAGAATGTAACTGTGACATGGTAAAACATGACAAAACACTACTGAAATATTCCAACTCTTGCAGTTCAATGAAAGAAATTCCAAAAAAAACTTTGAAAAATTAAGAGAATGTAACTGTGACAAAGTAAACCACGACAAAACACTACTGAAATATTCCTACTCTTGCATTTCACGAAAGAAATTCAAAATGAAATTTAAAAAATCAAGAAAATGCAACTGTGTCAAGGTAAACCACAACAAAACACATTTCAATGAAAAAAATTCAAAAATGAACTTTGAAAAGTCAAGAGAATTTAAGTGTGACCCAGTAAACCACGACAAAACACTACTGAAATATTCCAACTCTTGCATTTCACGAAAGAAATTCAAAATGAACTTTGAAAAATCAAGAGAATGTAACTGTGACTAGGTAAACCACGATAAGACACTGCTGAAATATTCCAACTCTTTCATTTCAACTAAATAAATTCAAAATGAACTTTGAAAAATCAAAAGAGTGTAACTGTGACATGGTAAACCACGACAAAACACAACTGAAATATTCCAACTCTTGCATTTCAACGAAAGAAATTCCAAAATGAACTTTGAAAAATCAAGAGAATGTAACTGTGACAAAGTAAACCACGACAAAACACTACTAAAATATTTCAACTTTTGCATCTCACGAAAGAAATTCAAAAATGAACTTTGAAAAATCAAGAAAATGTAACTAGCATCAGGTTAACCTACATCAGGTTAAGTGGCGCGCCACTTAACCTGATGTAGGTTAACCTAGAAATGTTAGGTGACCTAACCTAATCTAACCTGACCTGACTCTGGTGGTGAGGGTCTCATCCGTATCAGGATTTCGGTCCCCGTGGCCCGGCGGTGGGGGGGGGTCACCTTTCGACCATGAACTGATTAGCCTGTAGATCAATTCCTGAAAGTTCTCTGAAAGACTCTAATTTATCTTTAGAGTGCTAGCTTGTATCTCTTGAAATAATTTAAGTCCAATTAGCTTGGATTTATCACTAGCAACTTACCCTCCGCTATAACTTCGCTAATAAATCCTTCTGTCAATCAACCCATCTCCCCCAAAACACTTTTCAGGCATTTCATGTTAATATTTTTTCTTTAAACTCATTCACCCGGGTTTTTTCCGAGTACCTCGGCCTTCACTATAACTATCCTAATATTTCCTTCTGCCAATCAACCCATCCCCCCCCCACTAAAAAAAAAAACACTTTTCAGTCATTTCTTGTTAAAAAAAATATTTAGTCATTAAGAAATTTCAACGACCATCCTGTTGTAGAATTCCTATCAAGTCGAACAATAAAGCAAAAACGAAAACACCTAAAAAAAAACCTTAATTTTAAACAGTTTCAGGGAAACAAGGTGAAAGTAAAGTGCAACTGGTCCGAAAGTAACCATAACTCTAAAAAACAGAATTTTAGTAATTATAGATACATGAAAATGATTGGCTTTATAGACTGATTCAAAACACATAAATTTCCTTAGGTTTAATGTTATCCGTCAAAAGCTAAAACCTTGAGAATATTAAGCCTCGACAAATGATTGTTTGCAATTCCCCTTTTTCTTATTTTTATTCATTTCTGTTCTTTTCTGGTTTTAATCTACATTGTATATGACAAGTTTTTCGCACTTAGACCATATGATGTATGAAGTATTGTTTTTAATATGTTCCCCGTGAGTGATGTGGTAATTTCCTTCGCGTGTTAAGTGATTGACAGAAAATATAATTATTGTTCTAAGAGCGTGACCTAGTACGATTTTCGCAAATAGATAACCGTTAGGTCAGTATATTTCTAGGTTTTGAAGTTTTAGAAATCAGTATAGGCTGAAATAAAGAACAATATATGCAAATAACGGATAGTTCTTCAAATGTAAGCTCTCCAACGTTTGATGTAAGTTCAAATAATATGACCTTTCGGTGTGTTTTCCAATCAAAAATATGTAAAATACAATGAACTATGTTCCATTGATTATAAAGGCTTGGCTAAAAAAGAATTGTCAATGAAAAACTCACAAATTTAGCCCTTAATATGGCTTTTCGGTGTGTTTTCCAAAGGAAAATATTCAAAATACAATGAAAATATGTCCCCCCCCCCAGAAATTTTTGAGTTTGGGGGGAAGGGGGATTTTAAATTTCTATTATATTCGCTTTTTTTGTGCACTTTTTGTCTCTCAAATGTGAATTCAGCCCTTCTGGGTCTATGCTAGCTAATACGGCCACACAGACTTTGCTTTTTATTCTAATTGTAAATATTTAAAATCAATTAGTTTAATAGTTTTACATCAATGGTTAGCTGTATGAGAAAGTTTTTGAAGGAAAACACTATCGGTCCTACAAATTACATAGCATAATCAAGTTTACTATGCATGAAAAGTCTAAAGACTAGAAAGAATGTTTGCTGTTCGAATCGAACCAGTATTCAGATCGAATTAAACTGATAAGAGAGGGTATATTCAAACTGATATTTATGGTATGATTTGAAAATGGTAAAACATCAAATTAAAAAATAAGTTTTCGGTTGGAACTAAGAAGCAACACTAAAACTTAAGACAAAGAAAAATTATTCTGTATATGAAAAGGGAAATTACGTACAGGCTTTTACCAAGGACATTAAATCTTTTATAGAATTCTACCAATGAAATTAAATCTCTCCCAATATTTAAAAAAAAAAACAAAAAAAAAACAAGTTTGCGATTAATTTTTGAATTTTATACATTAAAGTTTTGGTTATATTTAAAAATATTAATTAATTATTTTTATTAAATTTATAATAAACGTAAAAGTTTAAACATTAACAATCTGTCGATTCTTAAAGATTATTGCAACTTCAAAGAAGGCTATATTTTCTAAGGTAGCTCGGGATCAATTATTTTAGCCTTGTTTGTCTCTCATTTGTTTAATTTGGTGTTCAATCCCAAATCTTTGGCCAATAAGGGGTAATTAATTTTGGAGGGAGGGGGGAGCACTCATCGACTTAGCAAAAAATAATGTTTATATGAAAGGAGCATGAAATTATAGGAAATTACAGAAAATCTCTTCAAGGTAGAGTTTATTATGTTTGAAGGATGTATGCAAGAAATTGTTAAAATTAGAAATGATTATCAAGTTATTATGGTTGCAGCAGTAGCTGCAATGTAGTAAATAGCAAACAGTAGTCGATCTGCGTTTGAGTTCTTGGTTTTCACTAGTTATTAGCGAAGGGTTGTAACGTCATATTCTAGTTTCTTAGACTAAATATCTTCGCAGTTGACCTTTACTCCCCCCCTTAACTGTGGGAAAATCTGAATGTTTGTGTCTAGTTATTCTATGACTATAAAAATATCAATTCTGAATCTCATATATGCTTTTACCACGTAAATTAAATCTTGTATAGAATTCTACCAAGGACATTAAATGGGGGGGGGGTTTTGAGGGGTGGGGGTCCTACCTAACCTGAAAGTGTGATTTCAGAGAAATTCTTTAAGCGTTTAGGGTTAACTTACCTTTTTAGAGATGAGCATTTAGGGTTCTTCTACATACTGAATCTGAAAGTGTGATTTCAGAGAAATTCTTTAAGCGTTTAGGGTTAACTTACCTTTCTTTTGGGATGAGCATTTAGGGTTCTATTACATGCTGAACCTGAAAGTGTAGTTTCAGAGAAATTCTTTGAGCGTTTAGGGTTAACTTACCTTTTTGGTATGAGCAATTAGGTTTCTCTTACTTGCTGAGCCTAAGAGTTTGTTCCCCGAAATGTTGAATCTAAAAGTATAATTTTCATGTGAATGGCGTATTTTACAGAATAAAAACAGTTGAGGCTTAAGATATTTATTTCTTAAAAATATCTGTGCATAAACATCGTAATTTTTTTGTCTAATTGTCTGTGTGTGTAAGTTTTTGTGTGCATGTAAGTTTTTGTGTGCATGTAAGTTTTCGTGTGCTTGTGTAAGTTTTTGTGTGTGTGTGTGTCTGTGTGTGTGGGTGTGTGTGTTTTGGTGTGTGTGTGTGTGTGTGTGTGTGTATGTGTGTGTGTGTGTGTAAGTTTTGGAGTGTGTGTGTAAGTTTTCGTGTGTGTGTGTTAGTTTTCGTGTGTGTGTGTGTTAGTTTGTGTGTGTGTGTGTGTAAGTTTTTGTGCGTGTGTGTTTGTTTTTGTGTGTATGTGTGTAAGTTTTTGTGTGTGTGTGTAAGTTTTTGTGTCTGTGTAAGTTTTTGTGTGCATTTTAGTTTTTGTGTTCATTTAATTTTTTGCGTGTGGGTGTAAGTTTTTTTGTGTGAGTGTAAGTTTTTGCGTTTTTAAGATTTTGTGTGTGGGTGTAAGTTTTTTTTGTGTGTGTGTAATTTTGTGTGTGTGTGTGTGTGTAAGTTTTTGTGTGTGTGTGTGTAAGTTTTGTGACGAAATTCTTTAAGCGTTTAGGGTTAACTTACCTTTTTTAGAGATGAGCATTTAGGGTTCTCCTACATGCTGAACCTGAAAGTGTGATTTCAGAGAAATTCTTTAAGCGTTTAGGGTTAACTTACCTTTTTTTGGGATGAGAATTTAGGGTTCTCTTACATGCTGAACCTGAAAGTGTAATTTCCGAGAAATTCTTTGAGCGTTTAGGGTTAACTTACCTTTTTTGTATGAGCATTTAGGGTTCTCTTACATGCTGAACCTGAAAGTTTGTTCCCTGACATGTTGAATCTGAAAGTATAATTTTCATGTCGATGGACTATTCTAAAGAATAAAAACGGTTGAGGCTTAAGATATTTATTGCTTAAACATAACTCTGCATAAACATCGTAATTTTTTGTCTAATTGTGTGTGTGTAAGTTTTTGTGTGCATGTAAGTTTTTGTGTGTATGTAAGTTTTTGTGTGCATGTGTAAGTTTTTGTGTATGTGTGTGTCTGTTTTTTTGTTTGTGTGTTTTTGTTTCTGTGTGTGTAAGTTTTTTTGTGTGTGTTTGTTTTTGTGTGTGTGTAAGTTTTTGTTTGTGTGTGTAAGTTTTTGTGTGTGTGTGTGTAAGTTTTTGTGTGTGTGTGTATGTTTGTTAGCGTTTTTGTTTGTTTTTGTGTGTGTTTGTGTGTAAGTTTTTACGTGTTTGTTTTAGTTTGTGTTTGTGTGTAAGTTTTTGTGTTCATGTATGTTTTTGTGTTCATGTTAGTTTTTGCGTGTGTGTTTAAGTTTTTTTGTGTGTGTGTGTAAGTTTTTGCGTGTGTAAGCTTTTGTTTGTGGGTGTAAGTTTTTTTTGTGTGTGGGTATTTTTGTGTGTGTGTGTGTGTGTGTAAGTTTTTGTGTGTGTGTGTGTAAGTTTTGTGACGAAATTCTTTAAGCGTTTAGGGTTAACTTACCTTTTTTAGAGATGAGAATTTAGGGTTCTCCTACATGCTGAACCTGAAAGTGTGATTTCAGAGAAATTCTTTAAGCGTTTAGGGTTAACTTACCTTTTTTTGGGATGAGTATTTAGGGTTCTCTTACATGCTGAACCTGAAAGTGTAATTTCAGAGAAATTCTTTGAGCGTTTAGGGTTAACTTACCTCTTTGGTATGAGCAATTAGGGTTCTCTTACATGCTGAACCTGAAAGTTTTTTCCCTGACATGTTGAATCTGAAAGTATAATTTTCATGTCGATGGACTATTCTAAAGAATTAAACCAGTTGAGGCTTAAGATATTTATTGCTCAGCAATAACTGTGCATAAATATCGTAATTTTTTGTCTAATTGTGTGTGTGTGTAAGTTTTTGTGTGCGGTTAAGTTTTTGTGTGCATTTACTTTTCAGTATGCATTTGTAAGTTTGGGTGTGTGTGTGTGTGTGCCTTTTTTGGCGTTTGTTTGTATGTATTCGTGTGTGTGTGTAAGTTTTTGTGTGTGTTTGTGTAAGTTTTTGTGCGTGTGTGTAAGTTTGTGTGTGTGTGTGTTTAATTGTTTGTGTGTGTGTGTAAGTTTTGTGTGTGTGTGTAAGTATTTTTGGTATTTTTTGTTTTTGTGTGCACTTAAGTTTGTGCATGTGGTGTAATTTTGTGTGTGTGTGTGTATGTTTTTGTGTGTCTCAGTTGTTGTTTGTGGGTGATAGTTTTTTTTGTGTGTGTGTAAGTTTGTGTGTGTTTGTGTGTGTGTGTGTGTGTGTAAGTTTTTGTGTGTGTAAGTTTTGGCGTGTGTGTGTAAGTTTTCGTGTGTGTGTGTGTAAGTTTTGTGACGAAATTCTTTAAGCGTTTAGGGTTAACTTACATTTGTTTTGTGATGAGCATTTAGGGTTCTCTTACATGCTGAACCTGAAAGTTTAATTTCAGAGAAATTCTTTGAGCGTTTAGGGTTAACTTAACTCTTTTTTGGGATGATCATTTAGGGTTCTCTTACATGCTGAACCTGAAAGTTTGTTCCCTGACATGTTGAATCTGAAAGTATAATTTTCATGGCGATGGACTATTCTAAAGAATAAAAAACGGTTGAGGCTTAAGATATTTATTGCTTAGACACAACTGTGCATAAATATCGTAATTTTTTTGTCTAATTGTGTGTGTGTGTGTAAGTTTTTGTGTGCATGTAAGTTTTTGTGTGCATGTAAGTTTTCGTGTGCATGTGTAAGTTTTTGTGTGTGTGTGTAAGAGTTCGCGTTTGTGTTAGTGTTTGTGTGTTGGTTTATGATTTCGTGTGTGTGTGTAAGTTTTTGTGTGTAAGTTCTTGTGTGTGTGTTAGTTTTTGTGTGTGTGTGTAATTTTGTGTGTGTGTGTGTAGTAGCTTGTGTGTGTGTGTGTATGAGTTTGTGTGTGTGTAATAGATAGTGGGCATTTTTTATTTTTTGTTTTAGTTTTTGAGTTTGGGTTTTAGTTTTTTTGTGTTTTTGTTAGTTTGTGTGTGTGTGTGTAAGCATTTTCGTATGGGTGTAAGTTTTGTGTGTGTGTGTGTATGTTTGTGTGTGTGTGTGTGTGTGTGTGTAAGTTTTTGTGTGTGTAATATATGGAGTTTTTGTTTGTGTTTTCGATTTTTAGTGTGTAAGCTTTTGTGACTAAATTCTTTAAGCGTTTAGGGTTAACTTACCTTTTTTTTGGGATGAGCATTTAGGGTTCTCTTACATGCTGAACCTGAACGTGTGATTTCAGAGAAATTCTTTGAGCGTTTAGGGTTAACTTACCTCTTTTTTGGGATGAGCATTTAGGGTTCTCTTACATGCTGAGCCTGAAAGTTTGTTCCCTGACATGTTGAATCTGAAAGTATAATTTTCGTGGCGATGGACTATTCTAAAGAATAAAAAACGGTTGAGGCTTAAGATATTTATTGCTTAAACATAACTGTGCATAAATATCGTTATATTTTTGTCTAATTGTGTGTGTGTGTAAGTTTTTGTGTGCATGTAAGTTTTTGTGTGCATGTAAGTTTTCGTATGCATGTGTAATTTTTTGTGTGTGTGTGTGTGTAAGTTTTGGCGTGTGTGTGTAAGTTTTCGTGTGTGTGTAAGTTTTTGTGTGTGTGTGTAAGTTTTTGTGTGTGTGTAATTTTGTGTGCGTGTTTGTTAGTTTTTGTGTGTGTGTAAGTTTTTGTGTGAATGTTAGTTTTTGTTTGCATGTAAAGTTTTGAATGTGGGTGTAATTTTTTGTGTGGGTGTGTTAGTTTTTGTGTGTCTAAGCTTTTGTGTGTGGGTGTAAGTTTTTTTTTTGTTTGTGTTTGTGTGTGTGTGTTTTTTTTTTTGTTTTTGTGTGTGTTTGTGTATGTTTGTTTTGTTTGTTTTTGTTTGTGTTTTTTGTTGTAAGTTTGTGTGTGTGTGTGTGTGTGTGTGTAAGTGTTTGTGTGTGTATTTTTTGGTGTGTGTGTGTAAGTTTTCGTGTGTTTGTTTAATTTTTGTGTGTGTGTGTGTGTGTATGTGTTTGTGTGTGGGTTTGTGTGTGAGTTTTTTTTTGTGTTCATGTCATTTTAAGATACGAAAAAGGTAAAAAAAAATACCATTTTAAAAAATTCAAGAAAGTATTTACGAAATGGGGAGGGGGCTCTTTGAGGTTGGAAAATGGGTTTAGGAATAACATTATGAAAGGAACATATTCAGAAAAGATATAATAAAGCCATAAAAAAAGTATTAAAAAAAATTGAGAGGGGACTCTTTGGGGGGCCCGGGGAGGGCGTTTGGGGATCCGGGGACCCTTTAGGATTGGGTGGTCTTTTGGGAGCCCGGGGGACCTTTGGGGACCGGGGGAGGGTCTTTGGGGCCCAGGGACAGGCATTTGGGGATCCGGGGCCCTTGGGGATTTGGTGGTCTTTTGGGAGCCCAGTGGACCTTTGGGGACCGGGGGAGGACCTTTGGGGGCCCGGGGAGAGCCTTTGGGGGGTCTGGGGGCCCTTTGGGAGCTTGGGGGTACCCTTGAGGACCAGGGGCTTCCTTTGGGGTTGAGGTAGGGGGATTGGAACCCTTTGGGGTTTGGGTAGGGGATCGGAGCCTTTTGGGGTTATGGTAGAGGACCTCACAACACTGTTCAAATGGAACTTGTGTATTATAACGACCACAGAGTTTCATCCTCAAATTCTCTTCTAAAATCCCTTCAAAAATCATATTTTAAAATGTCTCTAACTGTTTCGTCGAAATAATTCCATAAAATAGCTAAAACGGTTTCGCCCAAATAATCCCTAAACGGAATTTCAGCATGTTCCTGCAATTTCAGCATGTTTGTTTGGCATCCCTGCGCTGGCGCATTTCAATTACAAAGAAACCTTTTCGCGCGTTAAGATCAAAACATTTGCCCGGAAACGATTCTTCTGAAAGAACTCCAGACATTAATAAACTTCGCGCCGGAGAAATTCTCTTTAGAAACAACAAATTATTTCCCCTTCCATGTCAATCAATCAATCATGACATCATCTGTGATCTAAACTTTGCCCCGGAGACATTTCTCTTTTGAAATACATCAAAGACATTAATTAACTTGACGTCATCTGTCAGACATTAATTAACTTTGCCCGGAAACAATCTATTTCCTAATCCTGGATCATAACATTAGCCTCGAGCGTGCCAAAAACACACCTGGAGAAAGAGACCATTACACGGGGCTAAACAACAACATTGACCATGACATTTGCCTTGAGCAACAACAGGAAGGAAGTGTCATTAACTTTGCCCGGAAACAACAACAACATTGACTTTGGCATTCGCTTAGAGCGTGCCAAAAACAACAACAATAACATTGACCACATTAACCACTTGTTCTCTCTAATGACTCTATCGCGTGCCCAAAACAACAATAATAACATTGACCCCATTAACCACGTGTTCTCCCTAATGAATCTATCGCGTGCCCAAAACAACAACAGCAACATTGACCCCATTAACCACGTGTTCTCCCTAATGACTCTATGCCCATATATGGTGTAGGGTCACGATTCAATAAGGCATCTCTACTAATAAGTTCAAAAAATGTTATTACTTCCAATATATTCTCTGTTTTCATCTCTTGCAACACCCATCATCAGAGGCACTTGTGCAGTACTTCCAAGTCGAAGTGACAAAGACGGTTCTTCTGAGACAAAACGGGGAAGGGACTGGTCAGAAAAAGGATTCTGAATCACGGGACCAAGGAAATTGAAATTGCCAAGTTTATTGTTTTCTTCCTAAAGAAAAAAACTAAATCAAATCAGATTTTTCTCAAAGCTCCGTCCGTGGCAAACAATATCATCATGTTCACGGTAAGGTAGCACAAGTAGGGTAGATGAATTCTCCAGGCAACCCTCCCCCCCCCACCAACGCAACGCTCGGTGACTTTTAGGTCGGTCGGTTTTAAGTAGGCTATTAAAAACTTTAGTACAAAATATTGCAGCATTGTCTCCTTCTTCATGGGGTTACAATTATGTTTTGTAGGGTTGTATAGGATTGTCTTTCTTGTTAATAAACTACTTAGGGAAGAAAAACACAATTTTCAATGGGACTGCAATTTTTTTCTCTCATTGCACTTCATGAAGTTTTATGGCATGTCTTGCTTGATAATAAACTACCTAGGAAAGAAAAATACTATCTTGGGAAGGGTAATGAACGTTGAGGTTGAATGAAGTTTTGAAGTTCCACTAACTATCATAAATTGTCTTTGTTGCTAAAAAAAAAAAAAAAAAAAAAAAAAAAAAAAAAAAAACTACTTTGAGACAGGAAAATGCAGGTTTAAGTAGTGTTACAAATATTTTCCTCTTTTTACTGAAGTTTTAAAAAGTTTCACCAAGCCTCTAACTTTTAATAAACTACCTAGGGACGGAAACTATGAGTTTTAGTGGGAATGAATTTTTTTTTCTCATTTTAGACGAAACACCTTTAATAAAGTGTGGTTTTCTTAGACCAAACTGCCGTTCTATGACAAAAAAATAAACTTTTAACTGTCGATAAATCCATTTATTTAGAAAGTAAAAGTAAAACTGTCTAAAAAACGGATTTATTCCCATTAGAAAGATTTTTTGTTTCTCTCATTGAACTTCATGTACTTTTATGGTATATCTCACTTTGTAACTACATAGGGATTAAATAAATACTATTTTTGGCTTGGGTAATGTTCATTGAGGTTTAATGAAGTTTTTAAAGTTCATGAACTTTCATGAATCGTCTTTCTTTTTAAAAAGAAATTACTTCGATAAAAGAAAATACAGGCTTCAGTAGGGTTACTAATATTTTCCTCTTTTCGCTGGCTGTTTCATAAGTTTTAAAGTTTCACAAAGTTTAATCAAACATCTTTCTGTTCGTAAACTACTTAGGAAAGAAAAAGACTGAACCTTTCAACTATCCTGAACAAAATACCTGTCTCAAAATTTTGATTGGATGTTTTTTGGTAAATGATTGACGTGGGTAAGAAAGGTACGATTAATTTAAATTTGTTTGTGTTTTTTTGTTCCCGACTCTGTCGAGTTTTTTCTGTGTGGGGAATTTAATATGTTGTTTCAATATGGTATTAACAGTAAAACCTTGAACCTAAGACATTGAACCTTGTGGGGGACAGGGCGGGTTGTACTTGTCACTCTTAAAAGGGAACAAGACTTTCAATTTCAATAAGAAGCTTATATGTACCAGGTTGTTATTTGATCTTTGGACTATTTAAACAAGATGGCTATCCCAAAATTTTAATTGCATTCATGTGTGGGGAAGAGGGCGTGAGAAGGGGGCTAGTTGCCGTCCGATCACTTTGGACTCTTAAAATGGGAACTAAAACTTTCTATTTCCAATGAAAATAGACTCCTCTGAAGTTTATGCGACCACCCCTTCTATAAAAAACTTGTGTGCCCCCGGTACATAACTTACAACCCTTGCCCCCAGGATCTGGGAGGCATTATTTTATGATCTTTGAACTATTTTGAACAAAATGCCTATATAAAAATTTCAATCGGATACATTTGGAAAAAAGAGAGCATGGGGTGCTAATTGCCCTCCGACCACTTTTGACAATTAAAAAGGGCACTAGAACTTCGGATCTCCAATCGAAAGAGCACCCCTTTGAAGTTTATACGACTACCGATCCAATAAAAAGCTTATTTGTTACCAATGGGCAGCTAGCATACCTTATAGCCTTTGCCCTGAAGGCTGTGGGGTGGTTGGCATCCCCAAAGACTTAATTACAGGACCTTTTAACTATACTGAACAAAATACCTATCTCAAAACTTATTTTCGATGTGTTTAGGGAAAAAATGGACACAGGGGGAGGGGGGAGGTTGCTAAAATCATTTTTGACTCTTAAACAGGGCACTAGAGCTTTCATTTTCCTATCCAATGAGCTCAGTTCGAAGGTTCTACCACAACTCCTATGCGGAATACCTTGGTGAAAACAAATCAAATAAATAATACATTGTGCCCACAATTTATTAGGTTTTTACCAATGTCTTTACATTGGTAAAGACCTAGGTCTTTACCTAGGCAGCGCTATTTTGCTACCTATTAAATGCATTAGAAAAAACGAATCTACCCTCTAAAATGTTCACCCCACCGTCAAAAAGAAGTTAATTTTTCAGGGATATGATTTCCTCCCTTCCTCTTGACTCTTCCTTTCTTGTGTCCACACTGCTCAGGGGTGGATCCAGGATGTTTTAGGGGGGAGGGCAGTTTTATCCGATAAACTTGCGCTAGAAGCAAGTTTAATTAACGAAAAATTGCGTTAATTAAATTAACGCAAAAATTGCGTTAAAATTACACTACCTTAGACTACGGAAGGGGGCGCCCCCCTCGCCCACCCCCCTCTGGATCGCCATTGACACTGTCGAAAATCTAATAAATATGTCTTTTACGATGACTTAATCCCCCTAAACTCTCAGGGGAAGGGCTGCAAGTTATGAACTTTGCCCATTGCTTGCATATTGTAGTGGTTATTGGGAAGCATACACACATTTTCAGGAAGATTTTTTTTTGGTGGGGAGGGTGGGGGGAGGGGGATGGAGGAGAGGGTTACTCGGTAGAATCTTTTCGTGGAGGATGCTTTTTTGGGGCAAGGGACATTTCTATGAAGGGGGCGCCGGATTTCCAAGCATTATTTTAAAAACGATCAGAAATTGAATTAAAAAAACTAGTTTTTTCAACTGAAAATAAGAAGCAACATTAGAACCTAAAACGAACATAAATTATTACGTATATGAGGGGGTTCTCCCCCAAGTCAATACCTCGCTCTTTACGCTACATTTTTTTAGTGCTTTCAAAAGAGCTAACTATTCTAATTAAACGGCCTTTGGGATTCAGGCGTGTGTGAATTAAAAAAAAAATTAACTTTTAACGTAAAGAGCGTGGTATTGACTAAGGGGAGAACCCCATACTATACGTAATAAAAAAAACAATAAAAAAAAACAAGCGATACGGCTCAATATTATTATTAAAAACGGAAACTTTTAAAAACGGAACTTTGATGTCAATAAATGTTTCAAAAGAATTGGCTTATAATGCTGATTCTAAATATATAAATTTTGTTAAGTTTAGTATTACTCAACAAAGGCTACGAGCCTCAGAAAACTCACCTGATTTTTTAAAAAGGGGGGGGGGGAACATCCCCTAAAAGTGGAAAAATTTTAATGAAAATCACACTGTCAGATTCAGTGTATCAGAAAACCCTATAACATAGGTTTCAAGCTCATATCTGCAAAAATCTGCAACTTTGTATTTTTTGCCAGAAGAAAAATATACGAATATAGAAGTTCAATATGTAAGTTAATTTGTAAATTACGTCGAAACCAAATCTAGAGACAGCCATTTAGCAAAAGAAAAGTAAAATTTTTATGCAAATTTTGTTTACTTATTCAATGACGGCGAGCCAAAATAAAAGCTGCATTAACTAAAAAACGATCAGAAATTAAATAAAAAAAATAAGTTTTTTAAACTGAAAGTAAGGAGCAACATTAAAACTTAAAACGAACAGAAATTATTCCGTATATTTTTATATGAAATTTTGGAAGCCTAAAAAAATCCCTTCAAAGAACTTGGTACTTAGTAGTAACTATAAGCTTAAACTAAAGGCTCTAAGGTTGTTTTACAGTTAATTTTTGTAAAATTCTTATTGTTGGACGTTAATTATCACATCCAAAATTAGCAGTAATCAAAAATATATTCTTTCTTTTTCAGAATACGTCTTGACAAAGAACAACATTAATCCCTTGCTCACACGTGGAATCGTCATTGAACTTCTATAAACTCAAATAGGTAATTTTTTTTCTTTTACATACTATAAAGTGTCAAAACTTTATTGTCTTTATGGATTTTTTACTTATTTTCCTAAGCTTGAGTTTCTTTACTTTTATGTAGAATTCAGGATTCCGTACTGCGAGAATGAAGCTAAAGCAGAGTTCTTCAGAATCTATAATGTTAGTATCACAATTTATCAAACAGTTCGTGGTAACGAACTGTAAGTAAGGAGCGACCCGGCTCAATGGTAACCGAAACTCTAAAAAACGGAATTTTGATACCAATAGATACATCAAAAGAATCAGATTTTAATTCTGATTTCAAATATATAAGTTTCATTAAGTTTGATCTTACCCATCAAAAGTTACGTGCCTGAGAAAATTTGGCTGATTTTCGAAAAAAGGGGAAAAGACCACCTAAAAGTTATAGAACCTTAATGAAAAACACACCATCATATTCAGCTTATCAGAGAACCCTACTGTAGAGGTTTAAAGCTCCTATCAAAAAAATTGTGGAATTTTCAATTTTTTGCCAGAAGAAATATCACGGTTGGGTTTTTTTTTGTTTTTTTTTTTTTTTGTTTTTTTTTAAGGGGTTATAGTAACAAACCATTGGTACTAGAATATTGTGGGAGGGCTCATTCGAGCAGAAAATCAAAGTTATAGTGCCCTTTTTAAGTGACCAAAAAAAATGGAGGGCAACTAGGCCCCCTCCCACGCTCATTTTTTTCCCAAAGTCACCCGATCAAAATTTTGAGATAGCCATTTTGTTCAGCATGGTCGAAAATATGATAAACATGTCTGTGAGGATGACTTGATCCCCCAACGTCCCCAGGGGGAGGGCTGAAAGTTATGAACTTTACTCAATGATAACATATAGTATTGGTTATTGGGAAGTATACAGACTTTTTCAGAGGATATTTTTTCTGGTAGGTGGGGGAAGGAGAGTGTCGGGGGCTATATGGAAGGATCTTTCCATGTAGGAAGTTTTCATGGGGGAAGGGACATTGCTATGAAGGGGGCGCCGGATTTCCCAGAATTATTAAAAAAAAAGATCAGGAATTAAATAAAAAAAAACAAGTTTTTCAACTGATCAACTGATTGTGATTAAGAGGTAATTTTTAAAGAACTGGAAAAAAAAATTCGAACTATAGTTTAAGAGCAGGGTATTGACTAGGGGGCGAATCCCCTAATATACGTGTTAAAAATTTATGAATATAGAAGTTCGTTACGTAAGTTAATTCTAATTTACGTATATTTATTACTAATAAAAACGTTCTTAAATAAAATTAAACAAGTTTCGAGAAAGACATTTAACCAAATATAATATTCAAATTTTGTTTTAATTATTCATGTACGGTGAGCCAAAATCAAAACCTGCATTAATTCAAAAACGTTCAAAAATTAAATAAAAAAAAACAAGTTTTTTTAACTGAAAGTAAGGAACGACGTTAAAACTTAAAACGAACAGAAATTATTCCGTATATGAAGGGGCTGTCCCTCCTCAACGCCTCGCTCTTTACGCTAAAGTTTGACTTTCTCACAACTCTATTTTTTTAAACAATAAAAAAACTTTAGCGTAAAGAGCGAGGCGTTGAGGAGGGACAGCCCCTTCATATACGGAATAATTTCTGTTCGTTTTAAGTTTTAACGTCGTTCCTTACTTTCAGTTAAAAAAACTTGTTTTTTTTTATTTATTAATGTAAGAGGTCAATTTTAAATGCTCTTGGAGACCTCAATTGATCAAATTAGATCGACTGTGAATCCCTATCAGTTGAAGAACGCTTGTATTCCCTATTTACAATTTGTCGAAGGTTAGCGGTCTTCAGAGGTTAGCAAGCCTATAGCTATCAATAAACTTGCTTTTGACTTAAGAATGAACGTCTTCTGATCTTGAGTCATCAAATGCAACGGTGAAATCAGTCTTTCTCAGTCTTATACACTTTCTGAAATTTGACTTTGCATCTACAGTAATGATTTATCGCTATTTCTTGTTATTTCTTGTATTTCTAGTTATTTCTAGTTATTTATATTGCCTAAACAAAAAAATTCACTAAATCGGCACATAAATCACTAAATTATTGAAGAAAATCACTAAAAATCACTGAAATCTAGTGACTTTTTTTTAACGTGTGTCAGCCCTTCCTAGACGTACAGACGTGCGTGTGGGTGCACCAGAAGTACCAAACTTTATATCTTCGTCCAGCAGAGGCCAAAGCGGTAAAATACCAGAAAAGAATGAGCTCAGAAAGCCTATTTCTGAAACTCTGTATCTTCAAGTATTTCTCACTTTTTAAGAATGAAAAAAATCACAATTATGCGATTTTTGTAATACTTGAAATATATTTATTAGGTTTGAGCAAAGGACAGCTAGAGTTTTCTCCAGCCAACCAATCCGATCGTTTTATTTTTTAGTCCTGGTTCGAAATCGTTTTGTTGACGCTTACGTCTGTTTGATTTTTTTAGCCCTAGTTCGTAATTGTTTCTTGTGCTTACATGTAAAGCTAATCTTACTGCTATGAGATATGACAGTCAAAACGAAGTTAAGCACTTAACGTATGATTGAAACGAATGAATAGGTTCAGTTCCCTCCTTTAACTAAAATAACAACTGAATGGTTTTATCTGTTGAACCAAAGTGAAAAATATAATAAAATGGTGATTCGGCTCACACTAATTGTGGGCTGTCCAGGTGATGCGAATCTGGCTCACGCAAATTGACTTTTTCATGATAGCAATATATTGATTTGTCAATTTTAAAGCCGGTGTATTGTTTTAATAAATTTATGAAAACTGAAATATTTTAAGTATTCTATTCACTAAAACACAATATATATAGTTATGAGTCCACTTTCTTAAGTTCTATTAATTTTTCCATTAAAACCCACTGCGGTCTCATGTTCTTACAGAGCATATTTTAACCAGAAATCGTCCATTCGGGTGAATGAACAATTTCAACGAGCTGAACTGACGAAAAAATGTCTCTGTCGAATGGTTCACCAAACCAATGGTGGCTCACAGAAAAAAAACAATTCGCCTCAGCTTGTTGAGTTCTGTAAAATAAGTTCCTTGCAAAAACAAACTCCTTAATATAGGTCCTTTTTCTACCTTCTGTTGTTCGCACTAGCTATTTCATGCTTCAATTAGGTAAATTAATATGAATCTTAGTTTACAGAATGTAAAAAGATCAGACGAATTACTCATTATGTAAGAAGGACTCTTTAAAGTCCACCCCCTAGAAAATGAAAAGATCCCTATTAAAACGAATCCAATAAGTGGTTTTTAATACTTAGCCTCCCTCATGTAAATGAATTGACCTTGCGTATAGTGACACGAAAAGAACTGTATGATGTTTTTTTTTTGTCATACCGAGTATTAGCCCCTTGCGTCAAGAGAGTAGCCTACCCCTATATACTCAACAAGCTAAATTGATTTTTTCAATATATATTTTTCCGTATCCTGTGTTTTTCTGAAGATATTTAGGCGTTTCATTTTTATCCAATAGGAGCAATGTATTCTTTTTACACTACTAAAAAGAATTGGATTTTGGTTTTCTTATATGTAATCTATTTTCTTGGTGGCCTACAAAACACAAATAGCTGCTAATGACAGCAAAACACACAACAACAATAACAAAATATTTAAACAACATGTAAACAAAACCTGCGTAAAACATGTAAACAAACAACATGTGAAAAACCAATGGAATAATTTTTAGCGTTCATATTTCATTTTCCCAATTAAGTAAAGAGTTGGATTTTGAGCTCTTGATGTACAATTTTTCTTTTTCGTATCCTAGACACCTCGAAAAACCAATAGGCTGTTTATGATATTAAAAAAAAAAAAAAAAAAATTAGAACTCACTTTTTCAGTTCTTCTGCTCTTTCCAGTAGAATAGGACTTTATACTTCTGCTACTCCTATGTACCAAACAGGTTTTTCTGGTAGGTATTCTATTCTACAGGTGATTGCACCTTTGCCAAGAGATTTACGCAATTTCTAGTTCAAGGTATAGACATGTCTTTTTTTAGTGATAAACCAAAACCAGCACGTCTTGTTTCACTGTTATGCAATTATTTTTTGTATATATTCAGGTTTCAAATTAGGTTTTTCATCAGTTGGAATAGTTCATTCAACTTAACACTACTGACATTTTTTATGAACATTTACATAGAAATGGATAATTCTAAGCAACTTCTGGTGAGTAAAATTTTCTCATTATTATAATATAAAGAAATTATCTCGTCATTAAGTTAAGGAAGAAATTCTTTCCTCACACTGTGTGGCTACCTCTTTTAAATATCAAACGATCCATGTATTTCAATTTTAGTAAATATTCAAAAAAGAGAGGCATGTTCACTTTGATTTTGGTTCATTGTATATGAAAAAAATTAAAATAGAATGGCAGAAACAACCACTTTGCAACTGGTTAATCTTTTTGACTACTTAAGACAGGCACTAGAACTAAGGTTTCTTATGCACTTAGAAGCCTATTGTTTAGGAGCTGAAACCTCTACATAGTTCTCTTATAGGGTAAAATTTACGGTGCGATTT